>NW_025889621.1:15295-91238 GCF_002878395.1 Capsicum annuum
AAACACAAATTGTAATGTTAATTACACAACCTGGAACCAGTAAACTACATCTCTCACAACACAAATTTAACATTAATAAATGCAGTCACAGCTGCTGCACAAGCACAAACATAAATTTCAGCAACAATAAACTTACAACTGCATAATTATTAACCAAAAACGAGTGCAATTACATCTTGTTACCAAATACATTTACAAAAAAATCAGTATTATTAAACTAATTACAGTTACAAAATGCAGTCAAAGCTGCCACCAATAAATTATTCTTAAAGCAGCCACAGCTGCCAACATCAGTGAACTACTAAAAAACAGTCTTAAATGCAGTCACAGTTGCCAACCCAGCTACCAACATTAGTGAATTATCAGAACATAGTCTAAATGCAGTCACAATTGTTAATATTTATACAAGGAAAACTATAATTCCACACCAACTTCTTATAGAGATTGAACATTGGAGCTTTCTTGACTCAAGTGTGCAGCCTTGGACCTTGTTTTCATTTATTTTTTGCCTCTCATTTCTTGTAGTTTCCTGGAGGTCATAACTTTTTTTCCTTTTTATTTTACATCAGTTTTGGGTGTATATCTGAGATTTTCAGTCACAATTGCTGAAGATTTGATAGTTTTGAATCTCTCACTAGGCATTCCCGACTGCTCAAATGAAAAAAGTGTTAACATTTATATAAATAGTAGTAAATAAAATTTTGATAGTAAAAGGACTAATAACACACTTACTAGCTACTACAATTCGTCAAAGTACATGAATATTGCATTCACCGTTCAGCTGTAGCTAACTGATTGACACGATTAATAGTAACGTGGCCACGACTATACGAGCAAATTCACTTGCACAAAAGAAGAAAATCAAATCCTAGAACAAAAATCAGTAACAAATCCTAAAACTAATGCAAATTAGCATAATAATCATTAATACTAACTAAAAAGGTGTTGTCGAGGAGAAGAAGGGTAGCACAACGCACTAAAGCTCCCGCTATGTACGGGTCTGAGATTTTAGTAAAAATTACTAATAACACACTAGCTACTATAATTCATCAAATTACAATTATAGTAACATTGCATTCACTTGTGATTCCTGCATCCAACACCAACTAATTTATAATTCTATTGTAGTTAACTGATTGACACAACTAACACCAATGCATCCGCGACTATACAACCACAAAATAGAATTATCCACATGTCAAATAAGTACAAAAGTAACAAATCCTAAAACTGATGTAAATTAGCATAATAATCAACTAACAAATCCTAAACCTTACGTAAATTAGCATAATAATCAGCTAAAAAAAATCCTAATCCTATTGTACATTAGCGTAACAATCAACAAACAAATCCTAAATTTATCATAAATTATCATAACAATTAGCTAATAAAACCTAAATAGCAGAACAATCAGCTAACAAATCCTAAACCTGTCATAATTTAGCACAATAATCAGCTAACAAATCCTAAATCTGTCGTAAATTAG
This sequence comes from Capsicum annuum, assembly GCF_002878395.1. Classification (NCBI taxonomy): domain Eukaryota; kingdom Viridiplantae; phylum Streptophyta; class Magnoliopsida; order Solanales; family Solanaceae; genus Capsicum; species Capsicum annuum. Next base: position 16,782 of record NW_025889621.1, read on the forward strand.
CATAATAATCAGGTAATAAAGCCTGAACCTATCGTAAAATAGCATAACAACCAACTAACAAATCCTAAACCTGGTATAAATCAGCACAATAATCAACTAACAAATCCTAAACCTATCGTAAATAAGCATAATAATCAGCTAACAAATCCTAAACCTGGCGTAAATTAGCACAACAATCAACTAACAAATCCTAAACCAATCGTAAATAAGCATAATAATTAGCTAACAAATCCTAAACCTATCGTAAATCAGCACAATAATAAGAAACCCTTAAATATTACAAACCGAAAAGGCATTCACGAGGGTTTTGCAAAGCCTCTTGAAGAAATTGATCTACAGTATTAACAACATCCTCCGACGACACACTCCCTGAACTACCACCACCACCATACCATCACCCGTACCGGTACCCGAAGAATCAAGCAACTTAGATTGATCATCATTATTATTATCAACAAATGAAGAATCAATATTATCTTTGTTCTTCTTCGAAGGTGATGAAAATATAAGTCGTCTTATACTAGCATCTAAGTCAGCCACCTTCCATGACTCCGGTGGGGCTCCGAGATCATCCGTTACAGAGCCCTCCACCGATTCAATTTTTTTAAAATCAAATTTAACAAATATATTTTTTTAAAAAAGTTAGAGAATCGTCGAATTAGGATTATGGGGAATTTGGATATAGAGATTTGAAGAATTTTCATGGAGATTGAGGGAATCTAAAAGGAGAAAAAGAGGGAAAATTGTTCTAGGGTTTCGAGAGAATGTGTGTGTGGGGGGGGGGGGGGGGGGGATATAAGATATTATATAATTTTTGTGAATCTTCTATTGGAATTTTGCTCTCATCAGATGAATTTTGGTTTGGGTGGATGTTTTAATAGAGCTAGGGTAAAATATGAGAGTTGGGTCGGGTCAGGTTAGATGGGTTAAAAGAGTAATAGGATCGGGTTAAGTTTTTAATAAAATAGAAAAATTAATTAGACACGTGGCAACACAAGAGGGCGAGTGGAGTGCACTCCACTCATTAAACTTGGGCATGAGTGTCGCGGGGAGGTAATAATATCACTTTTATATAGTTTAGGTGTGTAATAGGTCACTTAGATAGTTTAGGCGTGACTTAGACTTCTCTTGTATAGTTTGGGGTGGAAATGATGTCTTTTCCCTTTTATTTTTTTTTCGATAATCAAGGGTTGATCTATGATAGCGGGTATGGGTTTTTGAAAATCCACATTCACTATCCTAAGTTTTATAATTATATATGAAAAATTATCGAAGGGTGTAAATATTAACAGGTAGAAACCTACAACTAAATTATGAGATAACTTAATGGTAGGAAAGGAACCCCGTGAAGGTATTGCCTTTTTTTTTTTTTTTCAATTGAATTCTTTTCAGCCCATTTTCCAAAAAGGGATAGCCTTTTACGTTTTTGCTACTAAATTGACACACGTTTTTTATTTCATTTTTGGTTAATATTTTTTTTCGTTTTTAATTCTAAAATAAAATAAAAGATTGAGTTTTTTGTGCCTTTTTTTTCCATTTAATTTTTTTCAGTCCATTTTCAAAAAGGTATAGCCTTTTTCGTTTTTGGTACTAAACTGACACGGTTTTTATTTTATTTTTACAACAACATACCTAGTGTATTCCCACATAGTGGGATCTGGGGAGGGTAAAATGTACGCAGTCCATACCACTACCTCTGAAGAAGTAGAGAGGTTGTTTCCGATAGACCCTCGGTTCTTTTTATTTTATTTTTGATTAATGTTTTTTTAATTTTTAATTCTGAAATAAAATAAAAAGTTAAGTTTTCTGTGTGGTTTTTTTTCCATTTAATTCTTTGCAGCCCCTTTTATCAAAAAGGTATAGCCTTTTTCGTTTTTGGTACTAAATTGATACGTCTTTTGTTTATTTTTGATTAATATTTTTTTTGTTTTAAATTCTAAAATAAAATAAAAAGTTGAGCTTTTTGTGTCTTTTTTTTTTTTTTTATCATTTAATTCTTTTCAGCCTCTTTTTCAAAAAGGTATAGCCTTTTCTATTTTTGGTATTAAATTGGCATGTTTTTTATTTTAATTTTGGTTAATGTTTTTTCGTTTTTAATTTTAAAATATAATAAAAATTTGAGTATTTTTTAGGTAAATCTTTTGCTTTTTAAATTATAATAAACTACTCAGTTTTTTTTTCTTTTTTTTAGTAAAATCCCTTTTTAATGTTTTAAACGCATAGTGATAACCCCACCACAAAATTATTTTCTTCCTTCGGGTTAAAAACTTGTTTTGATTCATCTTCTAATTTTAAATTTCACATACGTACTCTTCTCCTGCAACCTCTTATTTTATTTTTGTTTGTTTTTCTCTTATTCTCGCATATATTTGTGTTTCTTTTTGTTTTCTAATGTTTTTAAATTTTTATTAATATTTAGTTGTAGTTTGTTATTTGTTAGTTGTTATATTAGTTTTTTTTTTTTTTAAATTTAAATAGGTTGAAATTGTCAAGTTAGATCGAGATGCTTACAAAATTTTTCAAGCCTCAAATCATTTCAGATTCTCCTTAACTAAGTTCTCTTTGACATACTGAAATTTCCGACAATGTCAATTCTTCTTAGCCATAAGAAAAAGATAAAATATTGAATTTGGGTCCACTTAAATTTAATCCTGCTAAAAGAAAATAAATTTCAGAATATCTTTCTAATCAACGTGATAGAGTAGGGAGATATTACATTCAAAAGGAGCCCTGTAGACCTGGTGAGCATTTTATTTTTTCAGTAACAGATTTTGATAGAAAATCACGTCATTTTAATTCTGATTGGTTTGATACGTCATATCCAAAATAGTTAGAATATAGTATTGGAAAAGACGTAGCTTTTTTGCTTATGTTGGTACTTGTTCAAATATGATATTGATGCATATGAAAAAAAATCGATAATTATTTTACAATAGATGGCTTTAGAAGTTGGAATAAAGGGATAAAACGACTTAATAAGTACGTGGATGATGTAAATAGTGTTCACAATTGATATTTCAAGATGATGCTTGATTTAAATAATTAAGCACAATCTATATTAACTTTTTTGACAAGCAATTCAAGAAAATTTAAAAGTGAATGTTGGGTTCGTTTGAATGCTTCTGTTGATGTTGTAAGATATCTTTTAAAAGAAGTATTGCCTTTTCGAGGTCATGATGAGAGTGAAATTTCTATAAGAAGAGCAGACTTTTTAAATCTCTTAAAGTGATATGCCGATAGATAGGAAGATGTGAAAAAAGTTGTGTTAGACAATGCTCCACAAATATATCATGATTTTTTCAAGTATTCAAAAAAATATTATGAATTCTTGTGCTAAGGAAATGTTGAAAGCAATTGTTGAAGACTGGATGTCTCTTATTAAGAATAAATGGTCCTTGTTCTGCAGTATGTCAACAAAGAGGGTAAGCTTATTAAACGATTTCTTAGTGTTGTTCATGTTAAAGATACATCTGCATGGTTATTGAAAGATGCAATATATCCTTTGCTTTTAGATCATAATTTGAGTTCTTCTCATACTTGGGGACAAGGTTATGATGAAGCTAGTAACATGCAGGGGAAATTCAATGGTCTTAAAACCTTGATTCTGAAAGATATTCCTTTGACCTTTTATATACATTACTTTGCTCATCAATTGCAATTTACTCTTGTAGCTGTTGCAAAGAAGCATCCTGAGGCAGATTAATTTTTTGATATTTTTGCTAATATTTTGAATGTTGTTGCGGATATTTTAAGCACGGGGAGATGCTTAGAGATCGTCAAACAGAAAAATTAGATGAATTATTGATGTGCGATGAAATTTATATGGGGGAGTGGATTGAAGCAAGAACTTAGACTTCAAAGGACAGAAGATAATCATTGGAGTTCTCATTTTAAAATAACGAGTAACTTTATTAGATTATTCTCCTCAATTATTCATGTACTAGGAGTTCTTGCTCAAAAGGATCCAAATTACTAAAAGAAATCATTGACAAAAAGATTAGTACATGACATAAGATCTTATGAGTTTGTGTATACATTGCATTTGATGTTGAAAGTGTTGACAATTACACATGATTTGAATATGGCTTTCAAAGAAAAGATAAAGATATCATTCATGCTATAAACCTTGTTGATTTTACAAATAGAGAATTTCAATAAGTGAGAGATTCTAAATGCGATTCTTTGATAAATAATGTTTCTTTATTTATTCCAAGCATGATATTGTGATTTCTAAAATGGATAAGAATCATTATATTTAAGAGTCAATGCATAAAAGTTCAAGTATCACATTTTCTCATCATTTACATGTAGATATTTTTAATGCTGTTATTGAGTTGTAACTTGCTGAGCTTACAGTCATTTTGATGAATCAAATACTAATCTACCTCTTGATATGGCTAGTTTGAGTTCAGATAACACATTTGTAAATTATGATAAAAATAAAATTAAGAAACTTTCTATCTATTATCAGGATGAGTTTAGTGCTTCCATGCTTGAGGATCTTAGTTTGATCTTGACAATTATATTGACTAAGTGCGAGAAGGAAATAATGATTTATCTAACTTAAAAAAACTTGGGGATATTTTAGAGACATTGGTGAACATAATTTTTCATAATACTGGGAGACTTGTTTATTTGCTTGTGAAGTTGAGTTTGACCTGTGGCGACTGCAATGGTAGAAAGAGTTCTCTTTGATGAAATATATTAAGAATGACCTACATAACAGAACTGCTGATGAATTTTGGAATAATTGTTCAGTTTGTTATGTAGAGGATGAGGTATTTAAAAGTGTACCTAATGAGGCGATCATTGATCATTTACAAAACATAAACAATCTTCAAGCATAATTATAATGAAAATGTTTTTAAATATATCGTGTTTAACGAGTTGTTTCTTTTAAAATTTATAAAAAAAATTTGATTCCTGATTTTTTTGTAAATTATTTTTGCATATTAATTTATTTTACTGGAAACCCAATGTTCAAAATTCTGGATTTACCTTCACCGATAATGATTTGTTACACCCTGCCTGTTTAGGATATTTAAATTAATCAATACTTTTGAGCTAAGACTAAGAGTGGTTAATATGTTAACAAGGATGTGTTACGAGGTATTCAAATTGCACAATAGTCGTATAGTATGTTTCGAAGGCAAGAAAGATGTGAAATAAAGGTCAGCTAAAACTATCACACGTTATTTTCATAACTTCTTTGAAATTTTGATTAGGTACCTTGGAGTGTTTCTCCCAGTCTATGAATATTTAGAGGGCTCACTAAGCATCAAATTGAAGGACTACAAAGTTAGTTTATCGATTAAACTAGCGAGACTGCACAAAGGCATGTGGGATGGCCTCTAGATTGGTGATGGACTGAAAAGATCTTATCTTCTCCATTTTGTTCATTTTTTTTGGGCCTAAAATCAGAAAATCAGAGAGAAACCCCAAAAATTCTCCACATATATTAGAGTTCTTAACTTAGAAGTTAGTAAAAGTTGCTTTATGTTACGAGTCCATCGTTATGGTATAGTTGTTGAAAAATAACACACAACAGAAGCATACCATAATCATACTGCTTACATGAATTATAGAAAACAAACATAAACACGTAGTTCACATAAAGCGTGCTTAAAATTAATCAAGAAATACCTCTAGAAGCGTGAGCAGATATCTTAAAGCAAGTCTATTTTTGAATCTGCGGTCTTCTACAGTGATATCGAATTCCCGGCCAAACTCTCTCAAACTTGGGTGGACAAGTATTGAATAGAAAACTAACTTTTAGGCTAGAGAATCTCTATTTATCGAGATACTCTACTAGTCCAAGAGGAAAGAAAAATACACATCTATTTTTACTTGAACAAAAAAAAATGGTGACTTCTTTTTGATAGAAAATAGAATTCAGAGTTCTAGTTTAATATGGGCACTGTGGAGACCATGAAATTAATTGATGAGGCTCCCTATTAAGAAAATAATTCAAAATAGTAATTTGAATTATTCTTACCATAATAAATTACAAATCATTCCACTAAAAATTCACAATTGCACTCCTCTAGTTTTATTTTGAAATTCCTCATTAAAAACTTATGTGATTCCCCATGTTAAGACTACAAATACTAATTAATAAACTAAATTACTGACGAATTTAATATAATGATTAAATTTCTTTATAACAATGCTTAACTTATTTTCTATGTCGGATTCATAAATCTACCGGTCGATTTTACACATGAAAACTTATAAGTTTCTAATAAAATATGTGTAATTAATCAATATCTATATCGAGACATGGATTCTATCAACTAACTTATTATTTCACCTATATATAGTATTATCATCCAATCTCCTAGGAATATTGACCCATTTCAGAATCTCACTTTTTAAATAATCAAAATGATAAATAATATATATATATATATATATATATGTATATATATATATATAGATCATAATAGTTATATCAAGATTGAGAATATTATTACATTTATTAGTTTAGAGAATATATTTTTATCAGGCAGTCTAAAACAACTTTCTCTACTCGATCCTGTTCAATACATAAAAATATACTAGTACAAGACGTTAGAACTGTACCATCCTCATAATCAAAATAAATTATATTTAATCTCGTGCTAGAATTATTCTGATGGTTTGTTCAAATTTTCATCTACGATTGTGAACTGTAACTTTAACTTATAAGAATCAATGATTTAATCTTTCGAGTATAAGCTGAACTCTATACACCAAATCATATACTATATAAGTTGAGGATTCAGATATGGACAATGATCTATTTAATGTAACAATTTATTAAATTGAATAAATTGATAAATTAGTAATCATTCAATAAATAATACTATATCAAAAAACATGGTTTATAGTATATTCTAATAATCTCTCACTTAGACTCATAACCATGCACCCATAACTTTAACACCTAATTTTGCTACATGCCTTTCAAAAGGCTTCTGTGGTAAAACTTTTGTAAAAGAGCCTACCAGGTTTTTGTTGATGCAATATTTACAACAACCACATCAACTCTTTGCACTATATCTCAAATCAAATGATATTTTATGCTCAATGTGTTTTGTCTTCTTATGGCCTATGATTTCTTCAAATTTGCAATCTCACCACTATTGTCACAATGAATTATAAGTGGTGCCTCTATCGTAGAAACAATTGCCAAGTCTTTGAGAAAGTTTCTGAGCCACATTGTTTCCTTAGTTGCCTCAAAGGCTGCTACATACTCTTCTTTCATGGTGAAATCAACAACACTAGTTTTCTTAATACTCCTCCAAACAATGATTGCACCTCCCAAAGTAACCATATTTTTAGAGATCAACTTTTTAGAGTCTTTGTCAAATTGAAATCTGAGTCTGTATATATCTTATAGGCACCAACTCATTAGAATGGTAAACTGTAACGACCTGAAAATTTGATGAAATATATGTTTCTATATGATTTAATTATTTTACCCCTTTCCGTAGTTGCATTGTGGTACTTCTCGGATGTGGAGATAATTGGCACGGTTCCCACATAATCTTGGTGCCTTTTGTGTGATATTATGGGTTTTGGAGGCTTTGAGAGCTTTATTATGGACTTATGTGGTTATCTTTTGATCCGTGTGACGGATGACTGAACAAACTGCGCCAACAGAGCTGGAACATCAATTTTAGAATGGTAAAATATTTTGTTGAATTTTATGACTTTTAAATCTCATTTTGACCCTCGATTTAGAAAATTTTTATTTTGAATTTTGGGGATTAACTCTATAAAAGCGATGTTTTTCTGACACGACCCGAACAAGGGACTTTGTGTAATGGGCAATCCTAAGCCCAATCAGGATAGAAAAATGCCTCCGTTACCCAACCTAAACACCAAATTCATACCTTGAGTCGACTGAAGTCTGAATATATAACAAGGTAGGGTATCCAACCGTGTGGTGACTCCGAGATAACTTTATTTCTGAGACCAACCCAAACAAGTCCAACCACCCAATGACTAACCAAACCAATGCCAAAACCCATAAACCAAAACCAATTATAATAAAATAATGCATGTATATATATACAGATAAAACATAACCAGCCCATACATACCCAAGTCCACAGTTGTCCATACAAAGCCTCTAAACCAACCAAAAAGTACCTAGTCGGGACATGCCCTTGACCATAGACAAAAACCAAAGTTTATGAAGGACAAGAAAATATGTGAAGTAACTCATGACATGAAATAAATGCCTTCTGAACTATGGAAGCTCACCACTTTAATCCAACATTGACTGTTCCTGAATTCGATCACTAAGCAGGAGAAGTAGAATTATCGATCTCTGCATAGCGTTGTAGACACCTAATTTTATCTCTCCTAAATTCAATTTTATTCATTTTAGCTCACCGTATCACACACCCTCACACATGTGATTATACCCTACAAAAATACAAAAAATAATAACCCTTAACATAATTCCTAACAAATTCTATCTTGTTGCAATCCTATACTAACCAACTTTATACTGCATCCTAACAACCTACCCCACCCCCTACTCACCACCACATACCCCCTAATCCCTTACCCCTCCTTTCACGTTATTTTGGTCAGGAATAGAATAGAATAAAGGGGATAGCCATACACCATAACAAAGGGGATTCGAGGATCTGGGGAGAAAAATAACAAAAAACCTATGCATAAATCATCTTTTTTTCTTCTTCTCGGTTCATCGAATACACTTATATACACAGAATAGATATATATAACACATACACGGACAGAGAGAGGGAGAGAGCTGTAAGAGAGTGAGAGAGATCTGCGAGAGAGATATCTGTGAGAGAGTGATAGAGATTTGTGAGAGAGGGAGAGATCCACGATTGAAATTAAAAAAGAACGATGAAGAAGTAGTTTTCAGCAAGTGAGGGCTTGAGGAACATGAGTTTGGTTGTTTGATTACTGTTCCGATGATAGACTCATCGGAATCCCATTTAGCTATCACAAATTCATTCAAAACCCACCGGAATACGTCTCAATTGATATCTCTTTGTCATTTTGGTCATTTCTGATGTTTACCGGGCTTACATCGACACAAAATCATCAAAAAACTCTCGATCTGCTTTTGATTCTGTCCAAACCCATTAGAATCGAGCCAAATTTCTCTTATTTCTCATGATTTTTAGTCGAGGTTGTGTGGGTTCATGAGAATCTGGTCCAGGTCACTTTGTTTCTGTGATTCTCAGTTCTGAGTTGGACGAGTTCATTTGTTTGAGGTTTGGTTCGAGGTCTTCGGTCGTGGATTCTCTTTATTTGAATAACATTGAGTTCGAAAGCTTCAAATGAGGTCCAATTCTGCTCTTTCACCTCCTTTTATTTTATTATTGATGATATCCGATGTATTTAATGAAATCTCGTGTGTTGTTTGACCTTTGTTGGTGATGAATGCGTGTTGTTGTGATTTACGGTTGGTTTTCTTGATCATGATTTGTACATTGAAGTGATGTCTCGTTTGAAAAGTAAAATTGGTTGTTTAGGGATGGAATTGAGAAATTGATAAAAAAGTTAAATTTAGATTAACTTTGGTTTATTGTTGTTTTGTTTAATTTGGAATGAGCATGAATATTGTTGGAATATGATAGAATTATGATATGTTAAAATGGTTAGGCGAATGTAGGTTTGGGTAGGCAAAAATTTAGGAATAAGTTTTCTTGTTGAATGTTTGAATGTGGAATTTGAGTTGAACAGTTTGGTTTTAGTTCTTGCATTTTGAAATGTATTCATTTAATTAGGGAATGCCCCGCGATCACTGTTATTTATTCATCGGGGAATGCCCCGAAGTATTTGTATTTGAAGAACGTCCGTGATGAAGGCCCGAGGCATCGGGTAAAGAGTTGGAGTGTAGCTTAGGACTAGTGTAGGTTAGTGTAGGTTTATATTTTTGCATTTTTTTATTTTGGACTGTAGAATTGGACTGGACACTAAATTTTGGATTGTTTTATTTTGTTTGCTTGCTTGATTATTTTTGTGTGCTTTGTGTGGTTTATACATTCATAGTGTCAAATTAGCCGATATGCTCCACCAAGCGACCATGGTCAAACCACGAGATCGAGGGGTGCCTAACACCTTCTCCTCGGTCAACAGAATTCCTTAGCCGGAATCGCTGTTCATGAATCAATTTAAAAGAGTCAAAACTTTTTTGAAAAAGATTTTCCAAAGGTGACTTGGCACACCAGATTATGCCAAGTGGTGACTCTGAATTTGAATGTAAAAATCATCCTTTTTCTAAGCATTTCTCATCTTTTATCACTTAATAATAAAATCCTTTCGAACTTAAAATTAATTATTTTGGAGTGAAAAAAGGGTGTGACAGCTCTGGCGACTCTGCTGGGGATTTTTTAGAATTCGAACTTATTTTTGAGTTGTATCAACTTAGTTTGGCACTATAAGTGTATAAACATTTTGTTTGTGTTGTTTTGTGTTATTGATTATCATTGTTGAGTGCCTACGTGCTCTTTGTTTACAGATTTTACTTTATGTGTTACCGCTTTATGTCTGGCACCATGTGCATAACCCGAGTCTTTTTTTCTGCAACAATTTCATAGTACACGTGTGTACATGACCTATAGTTGAGTCACCCTTATTTTAGGAGGGGGAGCCGTTGGGTTGTATGGAGTAGGTGGACAGCTAAAGCAATCCACCATCGACCATACTCTCCCCCGAATAGCCTTGTTAGTAGACCCCAGCGTAGGTCAGCCTTTAGATCATACTTATCTGCATCATATTGAGACCTAGCAGGATCCACGTGGCCCTTTGTAGGAGACTGACCTCTAAAGCATCCCTACGTGCTAAATATTGCATCTTTGAGGGTAACATGGTCATTTGATGGACTGATTTGGGAAAAGCATGTGTTAGAAGTAAAGTGCGTAGGCAAGAAATGTTGAAAAAATAGAAAAAAAAGTGAGTCGAAAATAAAAAAAGAGTATTTCATAATTTTTTAGAGTTCTTTATGGTTTTTGAGTGTTTTTTTTCACAATCCAAAAATTCAAAAAGATTTTTTTTACCTTTCGCACTCATTTTCTCAAAAACATCAATAATATTTTCCTCTTATTCCTTTACCATGCATTCATAATTCGAAAAATTTAAAAAGATTTTTGTTTCATAGTTGTTGGTGTCATTTTTGTATGAAGTGTCAAACTAAAATCCAAAAAGATTTTATTTTCATCGTGCAGTCGTGTCTCTCAAGTCAAATTTTTGTTTGTTCTATAATCCTTAATTGTCCAATCTGGTCGAACTAAGCACCCCTGATTCTCCTCTCTCGAGAATGAGATACGTAGGCAGCCTATTGTGGGTTTGAGGATCTTATTTGAAAAATTCAAAAAATGATTTTCTTCACTCTTCATTTAGAGTAGGTGTTTCATGTACATCTTTAAAAGAAAACAACAAAAAAAATATATCTTTTTAATAGGTTCAAGTTTCATTTCGTATGAAATTCAAAATTGAAAATCCAAAAATATTTTCTTCGATAATCATAGATTTCATTTTGTACAGGAATCTAAAAAAATTCAAAAGATTTTCCTCACTCTTCATTTAGAGTAGATGTTTCATATACATCTTTAAAAGAAAACAACAAACAGATTTTCATTTAATAGGTTTAAATTTCATTTTGTATGAAACTCGAAATTGAAAACCCAAAAAGATTTTCTTTGGTAATTATAGATTTCATTTTGTATAAGGATTTAAACTTGAAAAATACAAAAAGATTTTTGTCAATTCTTTTGACAATTTGTTATTTTCTTTTCTCTTTGAAGTTTCAAGAAAAAGAATGGAAAAAGAGTTTAATTGGCCATATTGGCAAGACTTCACGAACTATGCACACCTGATTCTCCTCTTTCGGGAGTGAGATACGTAGGCACCCTTCTTGAGTTCGGTGATCTTTTCAAAAAAAAAAGGAAAAAAAGGTTTTGAAAAAGTGTTGAACTCTAACACAATAGTTGTTTTTTTTGTTAAGTCAGTTTAAGGTGGTTGGTTTGTGGTATTCTGGCTAGTCCTTCACATCACACCAAATTCAAAGGGTTAGTTGTTTCCAACGAAGATATAGAGAGTGACATCATGGATCAAACAAAGAATCAGGAAAATGAGAGTTTGAAGCAAGAGATTAGGAGGCTAAGACAACAAATGACAAAAATGTATCGAGCTTGGGCCAGTGGGTTGCCTTCTCCTCCATTTCCCGTTATTGATCTTACAAATACCTCGAGTTTTCCACCAAAATCTCAAATTCAGTTTTCTATTATTGTTGATGCACCACAACATGACTCAGAATTCATTCTAAGCCAAAAACATCTCAATACTTTCGCCACTTTTCCTCTAGCTGCTCAACATAAGCCTTCTACATTCATAACACCACATGTCGTCTATGATCTTATTGCTTAATTCTCTACTGGGACTCCCATACTGGCTCGCCCAATGATTGTGCATCCCCATGCTGCTAGTGAACCTATATTCAATACTCTTGCTGATCATTGTTATACTCCTAAGCCTGCTTTTAAGTTAACTGGACCACCAAAATTTCTTAACAAGAATTCCAGTGTGCCAAAAGAGTCAGAGAAAATGGTTGGAATAATGAAGAGTGCAGAAAATGCTATGAAAAATTCTCTAGGACCTGCGGGTAAAGAAGATGTTCATATAAAGACTGAGGCATGTCTTCAAGTGTTAACCCTCCTCTAAGCCTTGAGATATCGAAATTTAAGGAGCAATATGGACAGGAGGAATTCGTGAAACATTTGGGATAATATTGCAATAAATTAAAGAAGATTGAAGGAAAGAAGAATGAGAAAGATACAGTTGCTATTGTAGTTAGAGAATGGGCACATCCAAGAAGATGATGTCATTGTTACCGTCAGTATCAAGCCCAAGTTCATACCCAAGCTCTTTATAATCCCTCCCAGAATCCATTATACTCCATTTCTCTACCTTTATATATAGTATACTGCGCACAACCATATGTTCAACTCCATTATTACTCATAATGGTGTGCGCAACCTCCAACTCTACAAATATATCAAAGCCCTTCTAGGCCCAAGGTTTGATCCAAGCCAAACAATTAAATAAGGTATAAATTGAGGGATAGCTTCAAACTAATTGGAGAGTCATATGCAAAATTTATTCTAGCTATTGGTACAGTAGGGCATGATCACTTCTCTCCTCGGGTATACTCCTGACCCATATTTAAGAAGTTTAAATCCTAATGTATGATGTTAATATCATTATGATGTTCAGGGTCATAGTATTGAGAATTATCGTGCTTTGAAAAGAGAAATAGAAAGGATTTAAGAAAAATTGATTGTGGTGCAAAATGTTGGCACCTCAACCGTCCCACAGAACTCTTCGCCAGAACATGGTACTGCACAATATTTGGGAAGCAATAAGTTAAACATGAGGACCCAAAACTTATTTGTTGAAGGGAATGTGTCTGATCGTTGTGGAAGTACTAGTCATGTTGTTATGCAAACCAGTGGCTAAGTTGTTAGACTGAGCAATTGAGAAGTCACCCCTATCCCTCTTAGAAAGAGGTCCGGTAGTTTGTTTTGTTTTATTTTCTGTTATCCGAATTATTTTAGGATTTTAGTTCGGGATCTATCTTGTTTTGTCCATTTGTCGTTATGTTCAAATCCTTCTATCTTTCATTTTATTTAAATAGAGTGTCCCTTTTTCCTTTGTGTTTTAAATATGTTTTTTTTGTTTTGTTTCACAGTACATTTTATGTTGACTCTAGTGATATGACATGCTAACGGAATTTTCATCCAGATCATAAAATCTAGTTTAAGCATGAACATTGAATTAGATGGTTAAAGTTAGAAAAAGAGAGCATTTGAGAAAATAGGTAGAGTGCTAAGATATTTGGTGATAAGTTCAAGCCTTCTTTATAAATTAAGGCAATTATTTTGAAAATCACAAGAATAACTTGGCCATCAATTGAAAAACATAGCTCAATTAGGTCAAATAATGGATCTATGATCCCGAGGAATAGAAAAATCAGCTTCACGAAAGCATGGGTCAGTCGATGTGAGGGATCTATAACATAGGTAGAGTTGTATGTTTGACAAGCCCAGAAGAAGTAGTGGCACACATGCTCAGTTAAAGTTAGTATTGTGAAAGTGTCACAAATGATCTTCATCTTTCACTTTCATATTGCATGATGTGTACTCGCATTTTCAAGGATTGATATGACGAAGGCATTTCATTCTACTATCCAAGTATTGTGTCATCTTTTGTTTACCTCATTTGAGCTTTAGTTCTATTTTATTTCATACACCTCTTTTGGAATCAAGATGGAGTCAAAAATTTTTTTTTAAAAAAAGAGTGTCAAGCAAAAAATGAAGCCAAAAGTCCAAAACAGAAGAAGAAAATATGTCCAAAAAGAAAGTAAAGAGAAGAGTGTCAAGAAAAATAGAGTCAAAAAGTTTCAAAGAGAAAAAGAGTCAATAAAAGAGAAAAGAAGAAGTCAGAATCAAGTAAAAGAACAAGTTGTCAGAACTACGTGTGACCTAATTCTCCTCTTTCAGAGGTGAGATAGTAGGCTGCCCTACCCGGGGCTCGGTCCAACCAAATAAAAAATCTAGAGTCACCCAGTCAAAAGAAACTAGGGCATGAGTTAATCCTCATTGTTTGAGTCGATTCTAAAATTATAAGTCCCACCTTACTTCAAGTGTCGTTTGGGCCCCATGCCATCCTTTCTTTCTAACTCTATCCAAAAGCCAAGTTACAACCAAAGAAAGACCTTCAGATCAATCTTTGAGAATGTTAAGCTTAAGCATACAATGGATGTAATGATGCATTCTGAAACCTACTTGTATTTCTCAGCATAAGAAATTAGGAGAGAAGTAAAAATGAGAGTCTTATCGGTGAAAACCCTTATGGGCTCCATAAGATGATAGTAAGCTGAGAGAGATAAAATGAGAAAGTATTATCGGTGCAAACCCTCACAGGAACTGTAAGACGATGGTGAGTTAAGACAAATAAAAATGAGAGACCCTTATTGGTGAAAACCCTGATGGCACCGTAAGACAACTGTGAGTTGAAAGAAATGAAAATTAGAGAATCTCATTGGGAAAAAAACCTCACGGATACCATAAGGCAAAGGTGAGCCAAGAGAAAGAAAATGAGAGATGCTAGTTGACGAAAACCCTTCAAAGTATCACTAGCCGAATGTGTTCTCTGAATGCAATTGACCCAAGGAAGTAACTTAATTTCAGGGCCGTTAGCTCAATAATAATTGGTGAAAGTTTGGATGAAAAGATCAGGCAGCTTAATCCAAATGCATGTCATAATCATTAGAGTTGATTGTCATTTTAGATAAATTTTTCGTTTCTTTGTTTCAAATGGGGATATTATTGTCTTTTCTTTCTTCTCTTTATCTTTATTTTTATTTTTTTTAGTCAGTTATCCAAATAAAAAAATCATTGTTATTTTTCTCGTGCCTTTGAGTCAAGTCCATGACAAAATAAGTGAGAAAAGATTTCAAAATTGGCTACCAGCTTGTTCAATTGCACAAAGCAGGACAAAGTCAGCATATGAAAGAGACATGATTGTGAGCCGAATAAGGCATGCAGAAAGTTTTATCAACAGACAAGCTTGGGAACTCATGGGAATACCAAGGTTTAAAGGGTTTATCTGAGAAGCATGACAAAGCAGAGATACTGTGTTTATTTTGGAGTCACTCTTAATAGTCTGAGTTTGGGTCAATGACATAAAAAAAAAGGGGCAAGTGCCAGCAATCTAAAACAAAATGAAGGGATTGAACAATAGAACAAGTGTCGGGACAGCCAAGTACTGCAAGCCACCACTAAGTTTTAAACTGACAAATTTTCTTTGTTGAAACAGGGGCAAATTTGCTTCACTTAATTCAGTTACATTGGAAAAGTACATCCGTGGGGATTTTACTTTACGTTCAGGACCCTCTTAGAAAATGAAACTTTACTTTATGTTCAAGACCTTCCTGAAAAATAGGATTTTACTTTCTGTTCAGGACCCTCCTGAAAAATGGGATTTTACTTTTTGTTCAGAACCCTCCTGGAAAATGGGATTTTACTTTTTTTTCAGGACCTTCCTGGAAAATGGGATTGTACTTTATATTCAGGACCCTCCTTGAAAATGGGATTTTACTTTCTGTTCAGGACCCTCCTGGATGATGGGATTTTACTTTATGTTCAGGACCCTCCTGGAAAATGGGAATTTACTTTCTGCTCAGGACCCTCCTGAAAAATGAAAATTTACTTTATGTTCAGGGCCCTCCTAAAAAATGGGACTTTACTTTATGCTCAGGCATCTCCTGAAAAATGGGGATTTTACTTTATGTTCAGGACCCTCCTGAAAAATGGGATTTTACTTTATGCTCAAGACCCTCCTGAAAAATGGGAATTTACTTTATGTTCAGGACCTTCTTGGAAAATGGGACATTACTTTCAACAAAAAATGAATGAATGAAATCTTTCTTTATTATAATCTTCGTTTGGCATAATTTTTGTTTTAGTTTTGATTTTGATTTCAGGAGCCCGCCTGAAGAATAGGGTGATGAAATTGAAAGTCAAAATCCCACTTAAAGAACAGGGTCATGAAATGGAAAGTCAGGAGCCTGCCTAAAGAATAGGGTGATGAAATTGAAAGTCAAGTAACAAGGTTAAGAGATTGAAATTCAAGCAACAAGGTCAAGAAGTTGAAAGTCAAGCAGCGAGGTGAAGAAGTTGAAAGTCAAGCAACAAGGCGAAGAAATTGAAAGTCAACAGATTGAAAAATAGCAAGTCAGGTGCCCGCCTGAAGAACAGGGTGATGAAATTGAAAGCCAAGCAACAAGTTGAGGAAATGGCAAGTCAGGAGCCCGCTTGAAGAATAGGGTGATGAAACTCAAGTCAAAAGTCAAAAGATACCGCATAGATAGGACTTTTTTAATTTCATTTATCTTTTAACTTTTAATTATTATTTTTGATGTAATGACAGAGTCGCGGACCGGACCCTCGACAGAACCTCCCTCGACTCTCCAACTAGGTATAGTCCCTCTTCTTTCAGTCCTTGGGGATACCTGTGACTTGATTCCCTCATAACCAGGGATTTGTATGATGTCCAAAGTAAAGACTTGGTTTCCCTCCTTCCTTCTGTTTTGTTCTTTTTGAATAATGATCGGGATAAAATTTTATCTCGTTGTCTACTTCTTTGTCTGAAAACCCTTCATGTTTACATTCAAAGGGGGAAAGTTGTAGACACCTAATTTTATACCTCCTAAATTCAATTTATTCATTTTAGCTCACCGTACTACACACCCTCACACATGTGATTATACCCTACAAAAATACAAAAAATAATAACCCTTAACATAATTCCTAACAAATTCTATCTTATTTTAATCCTATCCTAACCAACTTTATACAGCATCCTAAAAACCTACCCCACCCCCTACTCACCACCACATACCCCCTAATCCCTTACCTCTCCTTTCACATTATTTTGGCCAGGAACAGAATAGAATAAAGGGTATAGGCACACACCATAACAAAGGGGATTCGAGGATCTGGGGAGAAAGAGAAGAAAAAATCTACGCGTAAACCTTTTTTTTCTTCTTCTTAGTTCATCGAATACACTTACATACACAAAATAGATATACACAACACACACATAGACATAGAGAGGGAGAGAGAGTTGTGAGAGAGTGAGAGATATCTGTGAGAGAGATATCTATGAGAGAGTGATAGAGATTTGTGAGAGAGGGAGAGATCCGCTATTGAAATCAAAAGAGAATGATGGAGAAGCAGTTTCCAGCGAGTGAGGGCTTGAGGAACACGAGTTTGGTCATTTGATTACTGTTTTGGTGATAGACTCATCAGAATCCCGTCTAGCTGTCACAAATTCATTCAAAACCCATCGTAATATGTCTCAACTGAAATCTCTGTCATTTTGGTCATTGATGAAGTTTACCGGGGTTACAGTAACACAAAATCATCAAACAAACCTCGATGTACTTTTGATTCCATCCAAACCCATTGGAATTGGGCCGGATTTCTCTTATTTATCATAATTTTTAGTTTGACGTTGTGTGGGTTCGTGAGAATCTGGTCCAGGTCTCTTTGTTTCTGTGATTCTCAGTTCTGAGTTGGACAAGTTTGTTTGTTTGAGGTTCGATTTGAGGTCTCCGGTCGTGAATTCTCTTTATTCGAATAACATTGAGTTCGAAAGCTTCAAATGAGGTCCAATTCTACTATTTTACCTCTTTTTATTTCATTGTTGATGATATCCCATGTATTGAATGAAATATCGTGTGTTGTTTGACCTTTGTTGGTGATGAATGTGTGTTGTTGTGATTTGCGGTTGGTTTTCTTGATCATGATTTGTACGTTGAAGTGATTTCTCGCTTGAAAAGTAAAATTGGTTGCTTAGGGATGGAATTGGGAAATTGATAAAAAAAGTTGAATTTAGATTAACTTTGATTTATTGTTGTTTTGTTTAATTCGGAATGGGCATGAATATTGTTGGAATATGATAGAATTATGATATGTTAAAATGGATAGGCGACAAAAATATAGGAATAAGTTTTCTTGTTGAATGTTTAAATGTGGAATTTGAGTTGAATGGTTTGGTTTTAGTTCTTACATTTGGAAATGTATTCATTTAATTGGGAAATTCCTTGCGATCACTTGTATTTATTCGCCGGAGAATGCCCCAAAGTATTTTGTATTTGGAGAACATCCATGATGAAGGCCCGAGGCATCGGGTAAAGCGTTGGAGTGTAGCTTAGGACTAGTGTAGGTTAGCGTAGGTTTATATTTTCACATTTTTTTAATTTTGGACTATATAATTGGACTGGACACTAAATTTTGGATTGTTTTTTTTTGTTTGCTTGATTGATTGTTTTTGCGTGCTTTGTGTGGTTTATACATTCGTAGTGTCAAATTAGCCAATATACTTCACCAACCGACCGTGGTCAAACCACAGGATCGAGGGGTGCCTAACACCTTTCCCTCGGTCAACAGAATTCCTTAGCCAGTATCTCTGTTCGTGAATCAGTTTAAAAGAGTCAAAACTGTTTTGAAAAAGATTTTTCGAAGGCAACTTGGCACACCAGATTATGCCAAGTGGTGACTCTGAATTTGAATGTAAAAATCATCCTTTTTCGAAACAATTCTCATCTTTTGTCACTTAATAATAAAACCCTTTCGAACTTAAAATTAATCTTTTTGGAGTGAAAAAGAGGTGTGACAAGCGTGGGTATACAGCCGCCCGAAGACGAGTTAGTGGGTGAACACTAGGATGCACTCAGGATAAGGGTAAAGTAATGCCATTTACAAATCCAAGTAAAACCATCCATAAAGCATACAACCATACAATGTATATATATAATCATGTCGGGAAGGGAACCGAGTTTAGCACGCCTTTAACCTTTACCTAGGTTGTGATGCTTTGCTGTCCTAAACTACCCACGGGCTATATTGGTTTAGATCTCCCTGATAATAGGGTCCCATTGCGTGAAGTCGCATGACCAAGTAAGAAAACCTGGGATGACTAGTACATCCCCCAAATATAAAGTGTGACATCATGCACACGGTCACCAAGACCAAACCTTACATCGGTAAATATGAGTTTCCAATTTTGGTCCCCTAGAGACCTCTACCTTCCACTGCTTTGCTACACACCCCTCCATTATTGCCTAATTAAAACCATTACCAAGCAACTAACCAATCTATTAATCATTTATTAACCAAGGCCATTAGTAGTGGTATCGTCATACCGACTATACTTGCAAGTACTATCCATAGCTAACCATGTATAGGTTTAAGGAATTCTATGTACACTTCCATTAACCATATTAAACCACTTGGATGATTCTCATGTACCCCACAAGCATAACCAATTTCATAGCCACCAAGGCTTTACCATTTAGTCCTTCCAAACCAAGTACATCATTTATGCCATTTAAAACCATTCCAAACCATTTATGACCATACCAAACATTTAAGGCTTTTATATATTTTAAACCATTTAAAACATGCAAAGCCATCCAAATCCATTTAGAATTCCATTACCAAACCAAACATGCAAGAGTTCCAATGAAAGTTCAACAATAGGGTGGAAACATTCTTTTAGGCATTTTAACAAACATGTTGAGGGTATACCTTTACCAAGATCAAAACCAATGCATAAACCACCATAATTAGGGTTACTCAATACCCATGTGTTAAAACAAAGCCATCAAGTACCAACATATGCAAACGATTACCAAAAACATGTAAAAACATAGTTTAAACCAATACTAAACCATATGCATCAAGACCCTCAACATATATTTCAAAAACCACCATTCATGATTCATAAATCAATATTTAAACACAATACAAATGCATTTAGTTCTAAATAACAATTAGGGAAGGATTACATTCCTTATACAAGAAGATTTCGAAGAGAAACATGACTCTTGAGCCCTTTGAAGAACACACAAAGAAACCCTAGCCTCCAATTTTCAAGAGTAAGTTTGAGAGAGTATTTGGAGTGTTTTCATCCTTTAATAAGTGTTATGAGAGTCACCAAAGGTTATATAATGTGAGAATATAAGGTATTTAATGTAGGAAATATTCGTACCACCCTTGACTTAAAATTAAAAATAATCCACGTCTAGGGGTACGACTCACCTATACCATCCGTATCCTAGGGTACGAGTGGTACCCCAACTCATACCCAAGACCTTGCTAAGACCCTACCTACTGGTTTCTATATGACCCATACCTCCATAACTCATACCTAAGGGTATGAGTGGTACACTCAATCATACCCACCAATCGTACCTTAGGCAAATTCCACAAGACAACCCAAATAAGAACCATACAACTTGCCTTACACCACTCGTATGTTTCTATACGATTCGTACAAAGATGTGTCATATCTTAGAAAGTAGCTACCTTAAACATACTGTCTAGTATACGAGTGAACCACCAAGCCATCCCACAAGTCGTATTCAAGTGTACAATTGGTACCCTTGAGTCGTACCAAGCCCAGTAAGTCTAAAACCAAGGAAATTTTGCAAGGGTGCAAGACTTGGGGTGTTTCAGTCTCCCCCACTAAGATCATACATCCTTGAATGATAGGTAAGGGTAAGGGAAAAGCACGAGATAACATATTAACAACCAAAAAACTTTTCCTTAACCAAAATAGTGAGAAAGGACATACAACCAAGATGAGAAGATCACTACATAACCCAAACATGAATTTCCAGAATAAAGAACCAACTCGGACACTTGAACTCCATGTACCCTTCCGCATTCCAAATTACATTCTCGGACTTTTAGTTCCACCATGGAACCTTTGCTTAAGCCACACCTTTTGGTTTGCAACTAGCAAACTTACCATTACATGATACTCCTCGGGATCCCCCTTAAAGAACAAGGAACTTGAGATACTAATACCACCTAGAGGAACCAAGCAACCAAGAACCATCCACACCCCTACACAACATAGATTACCAGATGAATGGACTCATGCTAGAGATCAAGTCCAATTTAACTTAGAATTTATCAAGACACACCACTATGAGAGATTAAGTCTAACTATACACCACCACTTCTATGTTCAAGCTTATCCAAAGCTAAAAGGAGTTAACTTAGGCCACCGAACTCTACTTCTTACATCTATCCCTAAATATTACTCCTTCTCCATCACCATTATAACAAGAAAACCATGATTAAAAAACATGGGCAAACCATATCCAACCACTATAACCGAAACCCCCAACCTATAATTGAACATCTAAAACCATACACTAGTATGACATGAAAAAAATTCATAAAACCAAGCCCTATAACATATCTCAAGTACCCGACACAACTATTGGTATATCTACATAACAATGTTCAAGCCTACGACTTATATACACATGTATGATCTATCTATCAAAAGATCTATGTAATACTCCGTACTTTTCTTAGTTCAGTTGAGCTCCTAGTGCTTGCACAAGAGTCTAAAATCTTGAAAATTTAGCTGTGTGTTGAGGACTTAGCCATTTTTAAGACTTTCATAACTTCAAGGATTTTTAAGTTGACCTTTCAGGCTTCGAGACGATGAGTTTTTAGTTGAATTATGCGCAGGGGTGTAAGTAGCATGTCTCATGCAAGTTTGAATTTTTTGGACAAGGTTTGGATCATATTTGAATTGGCAAAACAGTAGCTTACCGCAATAATTCCATCACGTTGTGGTGATTATGGCAGCAAGAGGTCTACCGTGTTGTGGTGGCATAAAAAAGAGGAATTGTCAGTTTACAGAAGGTCACCGCGATTGTACCAAATCGCGGTGGGCATCACGATAACCCACTCACCGCATCGTGGTGGAGTCTCAATCGGCATTCCAGTTCCAATTTTTAAATTCCCAAGGGTAGTTTAGTCTTTTCCAAAGCCTCAAGTCATGAAAAATAGAGGATTAATCCTATTCTAAGCATAATATACCCCTTTTTCATCAAATTGCTCTCAAAGAAAAACCCTAGAGCTTAAATTTTAAACTTCAAGAAATCCAAAATTCATTATTCGTTTTCCAAGATAATTCAAAATTCGAGTTTTCCGGTTCAAGAACTTCAAGAATCAATCTTCAAGAACATCATTAGGAACTCAAGTCAAGTGTCTTTATCATCAAATCCGATAAGATATGTAGGGTTATGAACAATGATACTTCTTTCGTCCTTGTGCCCAAAACTAGTTTTTAAAGTTTAATTTACACAGAATTATATGATTTTCAGTCTAGGGTTTATACTCAATTATCATTATTTAAAGATTTTGATGTTACAAGTGATTTAAATATTGAATTGCTTGTCTACTTTCACATCTTTATGCGTATGACTTGATTTTATAGATTTAGAATTGAATTTCATTATCTTGACTAGAATTATTAAAGAATTTTAAAATTATTATTATTGAGCATGAACTTTGTGATGATTTGATATGAGTTTAAAGCATGGGTTTTTAAGTCCTAAGTTTAAGTATTGCTATTTCAAGAAGATTATGCTTTTAAGCATCCTATGATTAGTTCATATTCAGATTATGAACAAGATTTGATCTTTTGATCCTTATATTAGATATGGAATCCACATTATAGTTTTTATTACAATTTACATTAAACAGATGCATAACTGATTTTCATTATAAACCCTCATGCTAATTTTAAGATGGACTTCCTTCAGAATGAGCATAAAATTAAAGGGAGTAGTATTTAACACTGAGTTGGGTTTGTTTCCTAGTTCACATACCCCAGAACTATGATCCAATGTAGGTTCAAAGTATCAAATTATTTCCCATTTATATGGATGTAGATATAGATTGTGATCACTTAGCTCAGGTTATACTCCTTGGCAAGAGTATGACACCTCTCCCCAACATAAGGTTTTACCCTTAGGGGAATGAGGCATTGGAATCCATGATATCTCATATGGTTTATGTCAGTTATAAGAACCTCCCTAACAAAAAAGATTAACAGAAATTTTTTTTAAAAGAAACTCCCTAAGTCCTAAGACAAAATAACAGAACAACTTTTAGAAACTAATTGTAAAGGCTCACTAGTTTATTTAGATATTGTTTTACATAAGACATTAGCTATGTGATTTCAACTTCCAGTTTACAGATGATAAAGGTGAGCCCTTTTTACACTTAGCCTCCATGATTTGAAAACAAACTTAAATTGAGTCCTACTTAGTCCATTAACAGAAAGAGTAAAAGTATAACTTTTATAACTAAGTGTGATGGATCACAAAGATTATCTTTATGCTTTACAATAGTATGCCTATATTTTGCAGCTTTTATGTTTTTCAAACCAATCTGAGTCATTTACACTTAGCATGCATTCTTTACAAGTTATATGCATATTTAGTTACTGTTTTACTTATGCATTCACCCCAATATACTATTACATTCTAGAAGTATCGATCCACATATATGTCTATGTGCTGCATTGTCTCATAATGTAGGTATAGTTATACTGCGCATATCATAATCAGACAATTTGCAGCTTCCAGCCAATATGTGATAAGTCCTTTTGATTCGAGGGCTCAAGTTAGTCATAGTTTGAGTAGCATATTATTTTCTTTATTTAGTTGTATTGATTAGGGATAGCTGGGGGTACTATCCCGTCTACCTATAGTCAGTATTAGTAGAGCCTTCATAGACAGTTAGTAGAGTTGATGTATTTGATTTCAGTCTTGTTTTGTATAATCAGAGTTGTAACTATTTTAATACAGTTTTATATTGATCATATTCAAAAAAAGATTTATCTTTCGCATTTTCTTTTGGATTTGTGTATTTTATTCAGTTGCTCACGAGTTATTCCAGTATAAGGGTTAGCTTGGGATCATTTGTGTTTCTAAGCACCGTGTGATGACTAGGGGGTAGTCTCAAGTTATTAAAAACTTGGTATCAGAGCACAGAGTTCAAGTTTCCTAGGGTATCTATGAAGCCGTGTCTAGTAGAGTCTTACAGAATAGTACGAAGACGTCTATTCTTTTTTTGAAAGGCTGTAGGGCATTTAAGAAATGTCTCTTTTCTTTCATACTCTAGATCATGCTGTAAAGTTATTCTCTTAGAAACTTCTGTCGATTCGTGTGTTACTCCATAATTCTCCATTTACGTTATATTCTTGAGATAACATGATTAGCATGTTCCAATTTCTCCCAAGATGATGCTATCAGATTTACTATCAGTAACTTCAGAAGTCATGCAAGGGTCTTGAGAGAATCTCGCTAGTGTGTTATAAGTCCCTCAAATTTAAATCTATGTTCTTCTTCTTATGATTTATCCATTTAAGATAGAGTAAAATATATATTCAAATTCCTCATTAACCCTTCAATACAGATAGTGCTCATGAGAGAGATAGTATAAAACTAGATTTTTTAAATAAAGTTCGCACTTAATGGATATTGTAACTTAGAGTTTTATGATTCATAAGTAGTAGAACCTTCTTATAGTTGGAAGTATGGGTATAGAAGTGTAGTGACAAAAAAGTGGGAATGACAATTGATAGAAAGTATAAAGATAAAATTATGCATGCTTTCGAGTTTGTGTTAAGGTTATAGGTCCTTGTGTGTCAGCTTAGGGGTAATGAAGATGGTAAAAGTTCCCTTGGTAAAGAGTGAAGAAAGAGTTATTAGTTTAGGTGAATTGTTGCTAGCTTGAAGTAGCAAAAGAGTTATTAAGGGTAATTATTATGTTAGAAAAGTATAGGTTATTAATGAAAACTTTTGGTGGTCGAGTATTGTTATTATAGGTTTCCCCGCATAGATCTAGGTATATAGATGGGTAAATATTCATAATGTGTAGAAGGAGGATGATCGAACGTATTTTAATAAGATATATTATATGATTATGACTAATTATTGTTGTTATAAAGTTCTAGTGGACTAGTGTTTCTTGATATTTTATTTTATTGATTCCAAGTGAGAATAGTATGTGAGGTTGGGTTGTTAATCATGTCTAGCACTAGACACTAAGTTTGAATAGTGGATGATCATAAAGGTTGAAATAATGATTTCTTGGTTGGTGATGCTAGTTATATGAAAGTGATCTATTAGGCTTGAACAGTGTATGCAAGAGTTTAAGTTCATGTATTTGTAATTAAGTATCATGTTATAGGTATGGTGCAGAGGTGTGCTCAAGGTGATATGGGGCTATATATTTTCAAAGTTTATTAAGTATTGTGTGTGGTTAATAGTACCCTTGAGTGGTTAAGTGTAAGAAGACTAGCTATATTGTACGTAGTGTTTGTAGTATATAAGTTGAGGAGTTCTGGATACTTGTTGGTGAGTTTTTTAGGTATTATTTTAATTCTGATGGTTTGGGAAAAATATAAATTTGAGATGCGATCTTGGTAGGCTATGATTATGTGTTTAGTGAGGCAAGTATGTTGTCAAGTTAATAGAGTGTAAGTCTCTGATAATGATTATTGAAGATAAAGGAAGTTAAGGGTTGTATGTACTAAGAGAGTGACCAAGAAGAAAGTTAGTATGGCTCATTAAAGATTTGGGGATATCCATAGTAAGTGTTAGATTCTAAGTTTGAATCTTCGAAGATTGAGCTAATAGAAATAAGAGTTGAAGCTCTAGATGGTTTGAACTTTTGGTGTGGTGATACTCATGAAGATTCTAAGTTAGTAAGTGTCCAAGTTATTAGATGATGACTATTGGGGCCATAGAAAGATAGCGTTGTATCTTAGAATGAAGTATTAGCAATGTGTTTTACACTTTTAGGTGTAGTCTTTTAGGATATGTTTATTATTTATATGTATTATTATACCCTAGACTCTAGAGTAAAGTGATTGCAGTTTAGATTAGAGTTTAGTAAAGGGTTCCATAGACTTTTTATGATGGCTTAAAGCTAAGGGGGAGATGATAGACCAAGGAATCAAGTCAGGCCCCCAGATTCTAGTAGTAATGCCAATATGCTATAGAACAACAATATGGGAGGATGATGCCCAACCCATTCTTATTTCGGTGCAAAGTTTTCAGTCATCACAATATCTACTCATGCTACACTCCTAATGATCATCAAGATTCAGTTTATGTTATGAATTCCCTCAGTTTAGATCTCTTTAATAAATCCATTCCTTTGACATTCTATTCCTCATGCCTCAGTTAAGTGTCAAACTTATGTATAGTATTCTTTGGTACTTTAGGTCCTTATGCTTTAGCCCTTCAGTGACCTCTTTCTATGTTAAGATAGTGGTAATGATAATGGATAAGCAGTGGTTTATATGGTAGGGAGTTGATGATCTCATTAAGAAAGAATATTTATGCTTTTCGATCTAAGGTTAAAGGATGAAGGAATATTAAGGTAAATCTTTGGTATATGTCATTGATAGTTGAGAATTCTAGGTATGTTTTCTTAAACATAATGTAAGAAAGTTGTTATTGATAGAGGGTTAGAGAATATGAGAAGTGTGCCTTTATGGGTGTTTGCCTTGAAGTTCATATGTGGTTATAATGATAGGCTCGAATGTCGTGTTTGGGTGTAAGTGGAGGAATGCAATATGCTCTAGTAAATCCATAGTAAGAGTTTAGAGTTAGTCATTGAAGTGGTAAGGCATGTTATGCTTAGGGTGTGAGCTCTAGAAGAGACATAGAAGATTGAATCATGTGGTTTAGACTAGTATTATGATGTAGCATGATGTATCTTGTGATTTTGAGTTAGGCTTTATAATAGCAAGTGAATTTAGTCCAGTTTAGACATTAGTAGATGAATTTAGCAATGCCCATATGAAAATTTTAAGTTAAATCAAATAAATATGGTATTTAAGGGGAATAGTATAATTGAGGGAGTATTTGAGAAGTGTTGCTAAGCTTGAAAGTAAGAAGTTACATTGCCTAGGGACTAGTAATTCTATCCTAGCTTATGATTCATATGTTTATGTTCCATGCTATAGAGTTGTATCAATGTTGTGTTTCCTTAGTCAGATGTCTTATTCATATCATGCCTAAAATTCTTTGCTCCATAATATTATTAGAATTTCTTAGAAGAGTGTTGGATAAATATTCCATTTGAGTATGGGCAATCAGTATGGTCAGGTCCATAGAGCCTGTGATCCAGTTTAGCAATCAAGAAAATAAGCTCTTATAGATTTCCAACTTTTCATTTGGTCTTACTACCCAAAGTTTCGTAAGTAAGGAAATTCCAAGAATTAATTTGTTTGGTTCATATGATTTGCGAATTCAGCTCAGTTCATGCATCATGCATCAGTTTCAGATCCAGATGTTCAGTTATGATTCAGTTCGTACATGTCCTGTGTATCATCTCAGTTTTACCTTAGTATTTTAGCTAAGTTAGTATTATTCAGGGAAAGAATGATCCCAAGGGAGACAGGTTGTAATTCCCTGAGTTTTCGTGTCCTAAACCTCTCATCTTTTCCTCATGAAATTAGATCCAGCATAAAGTAATGGTTACTCATAAGTTGACTCTGTCGTTTGTATCTTAGCCTTATAACCATTCTCATGTCAGTGCATGTATTCAAGAAATCAGCTCAGTCATGATATTCAATTCATGTATCATGTTTCAGACTCAGTTATGCAATCATACTTTAAGTCATGCATGTGAATATTCCCAAGGGGGAGATATTGTAATACCCCATACTTTTTTTAGTTTAGTTCAGCTCCTACTGCTTGTATAAGAGGCTGAAATCTTGAAAATTTTGTTTTATGTTGAGGAATTAGACATTTTTAAGACATTCGTAACTTCAAGGATTTTTAAGTTGACCTTTCAGGCTCCGAGATGATGATTTTTGAGTTGAATTATACTCAGGGATGTAAATAGCATATCTCGGGCAAGTTTGGATTTTTCGGATAAGTTTTGGATCACATTTAAATTAGCAAAACTACAGCTCACCGCGATTCCATCATGTCACAGTATGGCATCAAGAGGTCCACCACATCACCGTGGAGTGAACAAGGGAAATTGTCAGTTTCCAGAGGATCACCGCGATTGCAGCGCGTTGCGGTGGGTATCGCGATAACCCACTCACCGCATCATGGTGGAGCCTCAATCATTATTCCAGTTTCGAGTTTTAGATCTCCAAGGTTAGTTTAGTCTTTTCCCAAGCCCCCAAGTCATGAAAAACAGAGGATTAAGCCTATTCTAAGCATAATATACCCATTTTAATCAAATTACTCTCAAAGAAAAACCTTATATCTTAAATTTTAAACTTCAAGAAATCGAAAATTCATTGTTCCTTTTCAAAGATAATTCAAAATTCGAGTTTCCCGGTTCAAGAACTTCAAGAATCAATCTTCAAGAACATCAATAGGAACTTAAGTCAAGTGTCTTCATTAATTAAATCCATTAAGGTATGTGGAGTTGAACAAGGATACTTCTTTCATCCTTATGCCCAAAACTAGTTTTTAAAGTTGAATTTACATGGAATTATACGATTTACAGTCTAGGGTTCATACCCAATTATCATTATTTGAAGATTTTGATGTTACAAGTGATTTAAATGTTGAATTGCATGTCTACTTTCACATCTTTATGTGTATGACTTGATTTTACAGATTTAGAATTGAATTTCATTATCTTGACTAAATTGTTAAAGAATTTCAAGATTATTATTATTGACCATAAACTTTGTGATGATTTGATATGGGTTTTTAAGCCCTAAGTTTAAGTATTGCTATTTCAAGAAGATTATGCTTTTAAGCATACTATGATTAGTTTATATTCAGATTTTGAACAAGATTTGATCTTTTGATCCTCAGCTTAAATATAGAATCCACATTATAGTTTTTATTACAGTTTACATTAAACAAATGCATAACTGGTTTTCATTATAAACCCTTATGCTAGTTTTAAAATAGATTTCCTACATAATGAGCATATAAATTAAAGGGAGTAGTATTTAATACTGAGTTAGGTATGTGTCCTAGTTCCCATGTCCTAGAACTAGAGCCAACGTAGGTTCATATTATCAGATTATTTTCCATTTATATGGATGCAGATACATATTGTGATCACTTAGCTCAGTTATACTCCTTGGAAAAAGTATGAAACCTTTCCCCAACGTGAGGTTTTCCCCTTAGGGGAATGAGATGTTGGACTCCATGATAGCTCTCATGGTTTATGTTGATTAGAAGAACCTCCCAAACAGAAAAGAATAATAGAAAAGCTTTTTAAGAAAACTCCCTGAGTCCTAAGACAGAATAACAGAACAACTTTTAAAAACTAAGTGTAAAGGTTCACAAGTTTATTCAGATATTATTTTACATAAAACATTAGCTATGAGATTTCAGCTTTCAGTTTCCAGATGATAAAGGTGAGCCCTTTTTACACTTAGCCTGCATGATTTGAAAACAGACTTAATTTCAGTTTTACTTAGTTCATTAACAGAAAGAGTAAAAGTACAACTTTTAGAACTAAGTGTGACGACTCACAAAGATTGTCTTTATGCTTTACAATAGTTTGCCTATATTTCACAGCTTTTATGTTATTCAAGCCAATGTGAGTCATTTACACATAGCATGTATTTTTTACAAGTTATATGCACATTTAGTTATTGTTTTACTTATGCATTCAACCCCGCATACTCAGTACATTCCAGAAGTACTCATCCATATATATGTCTATGTGCTACATTGTCTCATAATGATTGTAACAATCCATTTCGCCGTTACTAAATTATTCATAAAAAAATCATTCCTCAATATTAATTTGGGTCCAAATTAGCCAATATTTTATTTATTATGTCACCTTAAAATTTTCGACGAAAATTTTAGCCTTCGGATGTGTCTAGATAGATTCAAGCCTGATGAATTTAATTATTCATGAGTTACAATATCAATAACTTAGTTTAAAATTTCATTAGCTATCAATTAAGGTCATACAATATCCCGAACACAAAGTTAAGTTTAAAACTTAATTTTTGATAGAGTTTCGATATGGGTTTTTATTAGGATCAAATTCAAATGACCATATCTCTTAGAATATAAGGATTTACGAAATCCAACACCCACCAAATTAAAGATCTCTAACTCCTCTTTCTTACGCAACAAAGTGTTCCTCAATTCAAATTCGAAGTAAAATGTTATGACTATTTTACTGAGCACTATCCGATCTAAAATGGGATTTCGCTGTAGCAAAATTTTTAGTTGTATTTAAATCAGCTTCAGCTGTTTTTAAGGTCTAAAAATCTCAAATTTCATTCCCCAACCCTACAGAGATGATTTCCCAAAGCTTAAGGTGAAATTCCTTCATGGAGGTAAGTTTTTTCATTATTTTCTTTGTATTTTAATCCTTTAATATTTTAGAATCTTTAGAAAGACCTTTAATGGTGGAATTCTTTTGGGAAATACTCATGGATGTTTTTAACATGACCTAGAGCTGATTCTAAACTATAAATTAAAGATTCCTAACATGAATTTCATA
Source organism: Capsicum annuum (assembly GCF_002878395.1). NCBI lineage: Eukaryota > Viridiplantae > Streptophyta > Magnoliopsida > Solanales > Solanaceae > Capsicum > Capsicum annuum. The sequence continues at coordinate 47,663 of NW_025889621.1, forward strand.
AACTAGATTATGAATTTTGATGGTTAGGAACCTAAAATTCTGTAAAGATGAGACCTTTAGCATAAAAACTCCATTAATGAAGATGGGTTAAGCTTGAAAGATCTAATTAATGATTAATTGAACTTAGAGAATGATAAATACCTTGAATTAAGGGTAGAATTAGTGGGTTTGAATCCCCAAGATATTAGTTTGTAGAGTAAATATTTAATTACTCTTATAATTACTTTATTTTTAGATGATTAATTGTTTGAAGACATGAAAGAAAGGAAAGAGCATCCTTGTTGCAGCTTGCTTCTTTCAAAAGCTTAGCGTCTAGGAAGGCTAGGTTTAATGAGGAGAAGCTTGTGTTATTTTATATTTTCATAATTTATAATTGATGGGAGAAAGCATGTCTAGATCTGCAACATAGAGTTGAGGTGGATAAAGACATGAGTACTTAACTTTAATCCCAAAAATTATATTATTGATTGATTATGTGATATTTATGATATTATGTGTTATGTGCCCGAAAGAAAATTGTTGTAAATGTAGTATATGAACATGATATTTTTTTTAGTTGTTCTAGTGATGAATCTAGTTGAGTTGTAATGGTATTAAGTTGTATGTATTGTGCAATAATATGATGATGAGAATTATACTAAGATCGAATATTGATGAGCATAGTAATATCTGAGGGATATATGACTTGAAATAGTGTGATGATTATATTATATGGAAAGAGTTAGAGGATAATGATACACGTGAATGTCCTAGCTATAGGTGGTGATGTTAGAACCCAAATAACAGTATTTAAGAAGATAATGATATTTTTAATAATTAATGAGTAATTAAGTCTTCAATAGTGACTTGTATGCGTAAGAATTAAATTGTGATTTATTTTATGATATTCTTGTTTTGATATTGATAAAAGTACTATATCTATTGGACGCCCATGAGAGGCTAAATTGGTGATAATGATGGTTTATTGAATTATGCCTATGAGTGGCTTGTTTGATAATGATAACTCCTTAAAGTAATGCTATGAATACTTGTTGATTGGTATTCGGACATGCTTGAAATTATTGATGCTTAGATTGTTGATGCGTGTATAAATAATTATTGAAAATTTACTTGATGAAATTGTCTTATGACTTTTAGTGTACTTGTAAACTTGGTACATTGTTTTATGCTATGAGATTCTGTAAATTTGATATTGATAATACTTGTTTATGTTGGATCGGGTGCCACGCCGGTACAGATATGTATATGTTGGATTGGGTACCACTCCGATATGGATATATATATGTTGGATTGTGTACCAAGCTGGTACGGATATGTGTATGTTGGATCGGGTACCAACCCGATATGGATATGTATATATCCGTATATGTTGGATCGGGTACCAAGTTGGTATGGATATGTATATGTTGGATCGGGTACCACGTTGGTACGGATATGTATATGTTGGATCAGGTACCACATCGGTACGGATATTTATATGTTAGATCGGGTACCACGCCAATACAGATATGTATATGTTAGATTGGGTACCACGACGGCATGGATATGTATATGTTGGATCGGGTACCACACCGGTATGGATATGTATATGTTGGATCGAGTACCATGCTGGTATGGATATGTATATGTTGGATCGGGTACTATGCCGGTACGAATATGTATATGTTGGATCGGGTACCATACTGGTACAGATATGTATATATTTGATCGAGTACCACACCGATACAAATATGTATATGTTGGATCGGGTACCATGCCGGTACGGTACATGAACATAGATTGTTCCCTGCAGGTCATGACTATTTAGGCGAAAATAAGTCCCATAGCATGTGTGTATATATTTGTGTTGAGTCTGTGGATGTTTACAGTATGGTTGATCCTATTGATGGTTATGTGGCTTGTTTGTGAGCACTGTTTAATTTGTTATTGTTGTATTATTGATTCATTGGGTATTTGATTGTGTGATATGTATGTGAAAAAGTGAAACTTTGTACTTATATATTGGTTGACTTGCTTCATTTATACGTGTTTTAATCATAGCTTACCATAATGGCTAGTTATCATTCTTTAATATTATAATAGAGCATTTGGTTGTTAGCGTGAGAGTTTAGTGTGGGTTGTCTATGATTACGGGTTTGTTCCTGTGAATATGAGTAATGAAAAATATAAGGTGAATAAAGAGGAATAGTGATGTAAGATAAGGTGAATAAAAAGGAATAGTGATGTAAGATAAGGTGAATAAAGAGGAATAGTGATGTATTACCGTTGGATTGTGGTTGATGGTGTGAACTAATGAGGCTAGAGTATGTTAGTAGTGAATATAATATTGATGGAGTTGGAAGAGTAGTTAGATGTTGTAACTTATATAGGTAAAGTAATAGTATTATGACAACCTTAGTTAAATTATATTCCATTAAAGATTTCATGATTTATTTTCTTTAATTCTATTTTATGATTATATGAACTAAAACGGTTGACCGATGATGCCTACTAGTACGTGTGGTTGTACTGACCCTATTCTTCTACATTCTTTCTTGGAGTGTAGACTGGATGCAAGTTAGTTGCAGTTACAAGATGGATGATGATATTCAACACTAACTTCTGCACTTTCTTCCTGACAAATGTTAGAGTCTTTGTACTATTTTTTTCATTGTCAATCTATGTTGTAATAAGTAGCTCTTGTACATGTCTGGCCAAATTTTGGTATAGTGGACATTTGTAAGAAGTATTTATAAAAAGATTTTTTATTAGTATTTAATTTACTTTATATTTTCTTAAAAACAGAAGTCTTCCGCATATTTATAGTTGGGTAATAAGGGTTCTCCTAACTACTTAGAATAGCATAGGTGCCCGCACGGTTCGTTAGTCTGGGACGTCAATGTAGGTACAAGTTGTACTGCACACATCATAATCAGACAGTTTGCAGCTTCCAACCAGTAGGTGATGAGTCCTTTTGATTTGAGGGCTCGAGTCAGTCATAGTTAGAGTAGGATCTTATTGTCTTTATTCAGTCGTATTGATTAGGGATAGCTGGGGGTCATATCCCGGCTACCTATAGTCTGTATTAGTAGAGGTTTCATAGACAACCAGTAGAGTTGATGTATTTGATTCCAGTCTTGTTTTGTATAATCAGAGTTGTAACTATTTTAATATAGTTTTGTATTGATCGTATTCAAAAAAAGATTTATCTTCCGCATTTTCTTTCAGATTTGTGTATTTTGTTCAGTTGCTCACGAGTTATTCCAGTATAAGGGTTAGCCTGGGATCACTTGTGGTCCTAGGCACCGTGTGACGACTAGGGGGTAGTCTTTGGTTGTTACAATCTAGTACCCTTTACAACCTTCACAAGTTTTTCATCTTCTATTCCTTTCCTAACCATTCCAATGACAACAACCTTACCTTACCTTCCAAAACCTTAACTCTGGTAGTCACCCTAGACTCTGCCCCACTTAGGGACTTTTATATTCCCCATTTCAACACATCACCATACTTCCAAACCACTACTATCCTAACATAAGAAGAGTCATTTAAGAAACCAGATTATACGAGTTATCCATGCCTCCCAAGGGAAGATCCCAGAGATACGATACGACAGTATAGGCATGAAAATTTAACAACAACCACCTAGACCATAATGAAGAAACATCCCAACCAAACCATACCATAAGAGGAGTCCTTAAGACTAAACACCGAAAGAAACACAACCATACATACCATGAGTAACTTAACACAAGGTCAAGGCTCATATCCAGGGAACAAGGCAAATGCAAAACATAAACCTTAGTCATAAGTGCTATAAGAATGCATGCAACACTAGTAGAGTAATATCTTAACTGAGAGAGAAGAGTATCACTAGAATATGCAACCCAACCTTCCCCTGAAGTCCACTGCTAAAAGAGAATTCTAGATTAACTACCAATCTTCATCCCAATTATACCTAGGGCCCAACATAGACATGCAAAAATCATGAGACCCAATTGACTCCAAGGTTTCCAGTTAAACAAAAACCATTCAAAATCAAAACATGGCAACCAAGGCCTTTTTAAAATCATTTGAATCCAACCAAAACCAATTCATGTTCCTTTAACCATGTATGCAATGCAAAGACTCAAGAATTGTCAAACCCTACAACAAAATCATATTTTATGGCAATTTCACAAACATTTGAGGGCATAAAATTTTCAAGACCAAAACCAAGTAATTGGGGAATCTATAGTACCCCAAAATCCATTTAACATTCCCAAGCATCCCACAATGTTCATAAGCATAAATAAAGCACAAATAATATATCATAATCCATGGAAAATCAATTAAATGAGTAATCATATCAAAGCCCTCAATTGTGCCAAAACCCATAATCAAAACCATAAATTTAATAATTAATTTCATGCCAATTATAAAATTCAACTATAGGGACAAAGATATGCGCAAGCTCCATGAGCTAACCCATCTAATGACTTGATCCACAATTCATATCCATCTATTCAACCTGAACCTCTAGCCTAAAGGTTACAACCTTTCCCACTATTGTACTTCCCTAGTCATCGACCTTATCCACCCTACCAATTTACCTCTACAGCTCCTGCATTTCTATCCCGAGCTTATCATACTCCCTTTAATTAAAATCAAGTAGCTAGGTTCAAGCCTAGGATCTACCAACAACTATGTACTACTAGAAAAGTACTCTTATAGAATATGCATAAGCATGGTCCACCCCATAAGGAGGACACTCCAAATTCCTTATCCACCAACCAACAACCTATCCATTTTTGGGGAAACCATTCCCCTTATGCAGCAAGAAGAAAACACCCCATGGAGAAACATTAAGATGAAGAGAACCTTTATATAAGAGATCCCTAAATTTGTCCTTTAAGCTCATTTAACCCCTTTGAAACCATTCTATAAAGAAAGAATAGAAATTGGACAAGTGTCCAAAATAAGATCAATCCCAAACGACCTTTCCAATTAGACAGGCATGATGAGGGTCGTCAAGAAGACCTCAGAAAATTTATCAACCACCAAAACTAAACCAAAGAAGGACCTTCCAAGTTAAGATCTTTAACTTGGACTGACTAATAAGGCCACCCCTTTAATATAACCCTTCCTTAAAAAACTAGGGACCCGAACAAAACCATTCTCCCATTCCATAATCGACTTACTAGGGAGCCTAAAGATAACCTTTACAGATCCGTTATCCTAATGAGCCATAGCATGAGTGCAACCAATCCATTCCGAATAACATCAAATTCACCATATCCAAGTCAAATAAATCCTCAAATACCCCTCTATGCTACCAACAGATACCACACACCCCGTATAGACTCTTTTGGCAATCACAGAGTCACCATCGGGGTAGAAATAAGAGAACAAAAGAGTCTAAAGTAACCTTGAGAACAAAATACACAACCATAAATGAGGCTACAAAAGAGGGAGAACCCCGAACCAAGTAAACCATACACACCACAAGGAAAAGAGTTTTCAACATACCAGCGTCGGCATCAAAAGATGCCTCAAACTCTTAAGGAATAGTAAGAACATTGAGACAATCCCGACCACTGTCGAAGCTAGAGGTAGTAGCCAATACCCTATTTTCCCAAGCGAGAACCCTTATGGGACATCCCTGTCACACTAGACCCAACTGACCACAGTCAAAATATTGATTCCTCCCTCTCTCACAACAACCATGGTGCAACCAACCATAAAATTTATTAATAAAATCAGATGATGCAGAATGGTCCCCATTGGCCCGAGATTGGGCACCTTGTGCCCTAGAAGAATCTACCAATCTAAAAACACCTTCCTTCCAATTGAATTCAAGTAGGGAACACAAGATATAAAATAGGAGTTAGGACTCACCCAACTCTTCCTTTTGGGTCCATTTACCTCCATACCATTGGCCTCTCCTTTTGTTCAAAAGATCGAGACCTCCTTATCTTACCTATTTACCAACCTTACCTTATTCTTTCTCATACCAATAGGACAGGACTGACATAACAGAGTTGTCACTATTTAGGTTAATAGATTATTAGGATGATAAAACTTAGGATTGGTAACCTCTCATTGAGGTAACTGAGTATGAGCATCACCTTTTTAGATAGGGATAGTAGAGATTGATGGGACTCTATGAGGAAAACCAGAAGCTGCGACCTTTGGCCAGGTCTGTGCCCCATGAGTTGGACTAGATCCATCCATGTTGTCCTAGAGTGGGACATGCTAGTTTCCACGAATGTTAGATCTTTTTTAAGACATGATCAGAAGATTGAACCAAGGAAGATTTAGAGAAGGGTTCAAGACCTTAGACTCCATAGCCTAAAGTAGAATAACCAAGAAACTGAAACATTCCTAAATACCTCGTAGCCTCCTTATTATAAGTGTGGTGCACGACACACCTATAAGCAAGACTATACTCGACACGGCTTTGTCGACACCTCATGAAACCAAAACCTAAAGCTCTGATACCAACTTGAAAAGACCCAAAATAGGGCTCTGTTGTAATAAGCAATCCTAAGCTCAACCAGGATCGAGAACCTCCCCCATTACCTAACCAAACCACCAAACTCATACCTTGATTTGGCTAAAGTTCGAACATATAACAAGGTAGCATATCTAACTATATGGTGGATCTGGGATAACTCTATATTCGAGACCAACCCAACCAATTCCAACCACCCAATGACCAACCAAACCAATGCCAAAACATATGAACCAAAACAATTATAATAATTCAATGCATGTATATATATATAGAGAGAGATAAAACATAACCAGTCCATACCATATCCAAGTCCACAGTTGTCCATACAAAACCTCTAGACCAACCAAAGAGTACATGGCTGGGATATAGCTAAAAACCAAAGTCTATGAAGGACAATAAAATATGTAAAGTAACTTGATGTGTGAGCAGACACTAACATATTTGAGGCTTTTAACTCTAAATAATTGCGAAGTCTTAAGCAACTTTTGGTTGTTTTTGATCATTTTTTTGTGATATTGTAGTTGTAGCAAGGATGGGAGGAAAACATAGGAAAGATGAACAAAATAAGTAAAATATGGTACAAGTGAGCTAATATAAGTCTGACGGCATTTTTTGCAAGCCGTCAGAAATGTGGTAAGCTACTAGAAAAAGTACCAGGAAGAATAGTAAAGAAGAGTTGCTGGATGAAGGTGACGACATTCTCAAAATGTTGTCACAAGTGTCGTAAGCCATCAGAAGATGCCGTCAGGTGGGACAGAACATGGTAAAATAAGCTGAAGGTCTGACGATATTTGCAACATAACGTCACTCCTCTGGTAAGCTATCGGAGGACATCGTCAGAGTGAGGTAGCACAGGTTAAGAAAGCACGACTTTGATGACATATCTGATATGCCGTCAGAAGCCTGACGATCAACACCAATATGCTGTCACCTAAATCCGAGCCCAGTTGTGATTTTGTTATTTTATTACCTTAATTAGGCTTTAGTATAAATAACAATTTTGAGGGTTTTTAAATTATCAAGTTTTCATTATTCCGAACAATAACTTTGGAGAGAGAAACAGGTACATTATTCTCTTTCGCCAATTATTCTTAGTTTTCTTTCTTATCAACTATTCTTGGGTTTCTAACTTGGGATTTAATTGAAGAAATTGCTTGTTGTTTTTCATCTATACGTAGTTTGATTATTATCATCATGAATTCAACTTGTGATTTCTTTCATCAAATCATGAGCGGCTAATTCCATTAGCCAGGGTTATGGGATCCAAGGATTAGGGTTTGATATGATGCTACGTGTTTAACAAATTCAAGGAGTAGTAGAACATCTTGAAATTTTGTGGTTTTAATTAAAATATACATTAGATTATGCCTTAGGTTTTATTTTCTTCTAACGGAGAAATAGACTAGAGGACGGGAATTATCAACAGGGACTCAAAAGCTACGAACCTTCTGTTTAATGATTAATGCCGTAACTGGATTAATCTACCTGAGATAATATCTATTTGAATATAGATAAATTATCTAAGTTCGAGAGAATTAGATAATAAATTGTCTGGTGAGGCCGAGAGATAAGTCAGATAGTATCATAGTCAGGGATATTCTATTGTTCTACTCATTTTGAGGGTATCTAGCATTACATAGTATCTATCAATACCCAAAACCTTTGGTGATCATAAATCCGGTTTCCCATTTATATTGATAACAACACTATAATTCAAAAAGTGAAGATTGATTCATGGTGAACTTTAAACTCCCATCTTTCAGAAACAATAAACTACCAGTAAAGTATTTTGTAAACAAATTAATGTTCACACCCTATTCCCTATGGGATTCGACCCTAACCTAGTTGGGTTTTATATTGAAAATGATCTCTTATACCCATTCAAGAGTGTAATTTGAGCGTTATCAAAAATGGCACCGTTGCCGGGGAGTACGATTGCAGACTAAAAATTTTATGCATGAAAATTTGCTGATAGTTAAGTTTCCTTGATTTACGTTTATTTGTTGTTTTTTGTTTATTGTAGGTACTGTGTTGTTTATGCCAAAAATGAGAAGTTTCGGAGCACCACTGTTACCAATTAATCTGGAACCTCAACTAATTAGAAGAATGGTTGAACAACAGGAAGCAGAAAGATTAGCTGCTTTAGCCAGGGCTCAGGTGAATGTGTAAAATTTGGGTCAACAAGCACATCACCAAAAACCTGATGATGAGGACTTGGGTGATGAGGAATTGCTGAATCCTCAAAACCCAAGGAGAGTGGAGCAAGTTGCTGTACCAGTGCATCGAAACATCAATAGAAATTGCCCAGCTAGAGGTAGATATGGTCAACAGACTTTGCACTATGAGGCGATGATGATTATGAAGGAATGGACAGAGCTGGTGCAACGAGTTCTATCATCCCGCCACCATTGGCACCAGGTGCAAAGTTTAGCATAACAAGTACCATGATCCAACTCCTGAATCTGAAGGGCTTATTTGGAGGCTTGCCTGGTGATGATCCTAACATGTATTTGGTGAACTTCATCACCATCTGCAAATCCTTTGACAATCCGGGAGTAAACCAGAATGCAATCAGATTGAGGTTATTTCTATTGTCTTTGTCTGGAGAGGCAATAATGTGGTTGAATGAGTTAGAGCCTGATTCTATAACCAACTGGAGAAAGTTGAAAGATGCGTTCCTAGAATGGTTTTTTCCACCCTCCAAAAGGGTACAGTTGAGGGACGAGATTAGCAACTTTAGATAGCTTTTGACTGAAGCACTGCATGAGATTTGGGAAAGGTTTAAGAAGAAACTTGCACAATGTCCGAACCACAATATGACAGACTTACATTTGATGGAGACTTTGTACAGAGCTTTCAACTCTGTGACAAAGCCAATAGTCGACAACGCAGCAGGTGGTTCATTCATTGACCTCTCTTTTTTGGATGCTTCTGACATGCTAAATAAAATGACCAAGCAAAGTCGGGCTTGGCACACTAGGGATTCTGTAGTGGCTAGCCCTACTATTACTGGTGGTATTAATGCAGAATAGCGTAGAAGGGATGAGGAGTGAGATCAGTATATAGCCCACTTGAAGACGCAGATGGAATTGCTGGCTAAGCACTTGCTATCCAACAAGACTAAAATGATTAAGGCTGTGGATGCTCAGGGTACCGTATCTATAGTTGCTGATGCTGAGGCCAACTATATGAGTAATCAGGGGGGTTTCTGAGGCAATATCCAACGGAACCAAGGTCAGAATTTCTATGATAAGACTGATTATAAAGATAGAGAGAAGGGATATTGGAGAAACAATAATGATAGGAGTGGATTGTATGTTCCTCCTGGAAGTCGGGATGCTGCATCTACTAGTTCTGGCAAGATATCCATGAGGACATGATGGAAAAGCTGTTGAAGGGAGTCAAAGCTACTAACTCAGGGGTGACTAATATGAAAAGTGAGTTTTCTACCCTCAGTCAGTTAGTTAGCTCACACTCTGATTCTATTAAGCAGTTGGAGCAACAGATGAGTCAATTATCGGCTACTCTAAACCAGAGAAAAGCGAGAAATTTACCTAGTGATAGGTTCAAAACCTGCGGACTAATGGCTCTTGTTTGGCGATTACCACTCGAAGTGGTAAGCTATTATCTGGCCCTTCTATGGGCAAAGCTGTGGAAAAGAAGGTAAGTGTTGATAAATTAGAAGGAAGAAATCCAGTGGAGTTTGAGAAGGTGGATATCTTTGTTGACATATCAGAGAAAGAAGACAACAAAAAAGAGGAAGTGGTATGGAAATAAATGCCAATACCACCACCTCCATTTCCTCAGAGGTTGAAGAAGAAAGAAGATAATGAAAAATTTTGCAAGTTCATGGCAGTAATGAAACAACTGACAGTAACGGTACCATTGATGGAGGCACTTGAGCAAATGCCGAGCTATGCTAAATTTATGAAGGACTTTCTAACAAAGAAGTGGAAGGTAAGCAGTGAGCCAGTGGAGAACATCCATCACTGTAGTGCAGTCTCTTCACAATCCTTAGTGTAGAAAAAGCCTAATCCTGGAGCATTTACTATACTGTGCACAATGGGTTCCATAAAGTTTACAAAAACTTTATGTGACTTAGGAGCAAGTATTAATCTGATGCCTTTTGAGATCTACAAGAAGCTAGGATCAGGGGATCTTACCCCCACAATGATGCATCTTATGATGGAAGAAAGATCGGTAAAGCTATCAGTAGGTGTATTGCATGATGCACTCGTAAAAATGGACAACTTTGTTTTGCCTGCAGACTTTGAGATATTAGATTGTGATGTTGATTTTGAGGTACCCATCATTTTGGGTAGACCATTATTAGCCACTGGGAGAGTATTGGTTGATATGGAGCTCAATGAGCTCAAGTTCAGATATGGAAAAAAAGAGGCCAGATTTAAAATGCAACCTCCTACAAAGCAATTGGAGGAGATGAACATCTTCTCAGTTGTGGATGTATTCCATAGAGGTGGTAATGAAATAGTGATACGGTATCTTGATGAAGTCTGACTAGTCAAGATGACCAAGTCGTGCCGCGACACTAAATCAGGCGCTATTGGGAGGCAACCCAAAATTTTATTTTCATTCATTTTTAGGTTAGTTTTTATTCTTATAGTGAGGTTTTTAATACTTGGAAGGTGAAATCAAGATTATCTGCTAAAAAGGATCCTGACGACCTTTATGGTAAGACATCACACCTGTGACGGCTTACCAGAAAATGACGTCAGAGAGGTCTAGTATGAAGAAGTGTTTGCCTAACCCTAATGATATTGCCTAACGATTTACCACAACTCTGACGGTATTTCTCTATGTCGTCAGATATTATGGGCCCAACTGTTAAGTTGGATCCGACCCGGCCCAGGCTTAAACTCTTCACCTTCCCATTAGTTTATTTTATTTCCATGTTTAGTTATTTCCTTCCTTAGTTAGAATATCTAATATCTTCCTTCCTTCTCCAACTTGATCCCAACTAAGCAACAAAACCTTTTCTTTCTAAACTTGGAGAAAATCAAGCAAAAAAACCTTTTCCTTAAGAGATTGGATTGAAAGCAAAGTAACCAACTTTCTTCTCTCATCCACATTCTCTCACCTCAACCTCACACTTCACACGAACTAAGCTCCATTGTTAAAGAAGTGTGCAAGTCGACAATTAGGTATGATCGATGCTTAAAACTTTTCTTTCTTTTGGGTATGTATAATAGGAGAAGTTTAACCTTAGTTAAAAGGAGCTTAAGCTGATTCAAGCATTACAAGATACTTTAAATCTAGGGTTTCACTGGGTTCTAACTGAAAAAGATCTAAAGTGCAGCTCAAGAACTCAACTTAAGATTACAATCAAGACGAAATTGAAGTTAAAAATCAATGAAAAAGAGAGTTGAAAGATTGTGTTCTGAGCTGACGACATTTATGGTAGGACATCACATCTGTGATGGCTTACCACAAATATCATAAGTTAACAAAAAAATAAGGTTCTATTAAGGTCTGACGATATATCTGATACGTCGTCACAGGTGTGACGTCTTACTAGACAATGTCGTCAAAAGTTGACAAATTTCAGTAGTCACTATTTGAGGTTGACGACGTCTATGGTAAGCCGTCAGAAATATGATGATTTACCAGAGATGCCGTCAAGCCTCTGAACTAAAACTGTAGTTAACCCTTTTCAGGGATTCTAAGTAACCACTGATGCATATTGTTTATTTATATGATTTAGAACACTAAAAATTGACTCTAACTTGGTGCAGGAATAAAAATAGCACCAAAAAGAAAGAGTCCTAACACTCCAAAGAAAGTGGCAAAGACAAAAGTGGTTCAAAAGCTTATTAATGAGGACTTCGACTATGAAGATGAAGAACCATTGCTCAGGTAAAAGAGAAAGAAACCAAGCCCAAATGCATCTCCTCCACCTAAACCCATTCAGGTGGAGGATAGTGATGATACTAAAACTACTACCCCACCTGAGAGTGAGTTCTCTGAGCTAGAGGGTTCCAAGAAAATCGAGTTCGATATAGCCTGATTCTGAGAAGGTTAAATCTGAAGAGCAGGGGTCTGAGGAGATAGAATTGGGACCACCATCCTCAGAAAAGCAAAGTGATAATAATTCTCTAATTTAAAGAGCTTTAGTGAGATGAAAAAACCCGAAGGTTAAAGATAATGTCAAATGGCTCATTCCAGGAGCTGAGAAGGTATATCTTGATAGTCTGCGTAGAACTTAGTGGAGACCTATTTGGAGACCTATCTTTGAAGAAAAATGATCATTACCAAAGGGTTGATAAACTACTCGGAGGTGATGAAAAAATTCCAAGATTATGGCCTAGAGTGGACTACCAGAACAGGAGATTTCTACAGTCCTGTAGTAGTATGGGAGTTCTATGCAAACTACCAAGCGGACCTGGAAAGCAGATACAAGGAAGGTGAGAGAATATCAGGCATACCATTACTGGAGAAAATTATAGTAAGGGGAGTGATGGTGAGTATCTCGGACACAACAATCAACCGGTTTCTTCATGGGCTGAACTTCAATGTTCAGGATACTTCACCCATATTCTATGCTCGTTTAAAGAATCAGGCAAATCAGCACAGATGGTTGGTGACTCACATAGTGGATGGAGAGCCTATTTGGTCGACCAACCCGAATGAAAAGATCTACAAAGCTTCTTTGACACCTGAGGTAAAGTTTTGGTGAGGCGTAGTGCGCACACACTTGATCCTTATAGAAAATGATAATCTACTAGGAGATGATAGGGTCGTACTAGTTGCTAGTCTAGTCACTGGGATGTCCCTAGATTTTGGTGAAATTATTGCTAAGGAGATAAAGATTCGGGTATCTAGGCCCGACACTGCATATCCATTCCCGTGTCTAATCACTAGGCTATGTGTAGCAGTAAATATGCCCGAGATTATAGGTGTGGATGAGGATGTCACTGCCAGAAACACTCATAACCCTATCAGAAGTGAGAAAAATCTACCTGCATTGAGGCTTAAGAGGGGAGAACAGGTAGCAGTTGAGCCTCCTATTCCAGATTCTAGTTTAGTACCTATTGTGGAGGCATAAGCTCTTAAGGCTGCAGCAGTACTACTATCACCTTCAGCATAGGTAGGTTCAGTGCCTGTAACTGAATCAGCTCCATCAGCTTTCGCAGCACCAGCAGGACTTGCTTTCAACATGCCAAACTTCAGAAAGATCATTAGACAAAATCAATGGTGCGAGACTCAACTGAAGCAGTTTGCCAAGAATTTTGCAACTGCAGTAGATAAGAGAATCAGTGCTGCACTTGAGCCTTATGAGTCTTTTCCTGCTAGGTTTTCTGACTTGGAAAATCGGTTTGATGTATGAGAAAGAGAAATGTTGAGTACAGAGCTTAAATAGTTCAAATCTGAGTTTAAGCAGATGAAGACAGAGTTTGGAGTGATTAGGCAGCTCCAGTGCATTACAGTAACAGAAGATGTGGCTGAGGAGTTTGAAGGTGAATTAGAGTTTCTTGATCTTACTGATGAGCCCGTGTAGAAGAAGAAAAACAAAGAAAAGAAAGATTAAAAGAGAGAAGGAAAGATAAAGAGACAAGGAGATGATGAGAATAAGGGAAAAGCCGAGAAAGAGGCAAAGAAGAAGAAAAAGGCTCAGAGAATAGGAGCAGAAAAGACAACGCAAACAAGTGATGAGGTAGTGTCCACTGACAAAGAAAACCTAAAAAAGGCAATACAAGAGTCCCTAGAGGACCACTTAAGAAGGGAGAAGACGCTTCTAGCTAAAGCTGTATGAGCCTCATCCAGTGCACCTCCTTCAGATGCAGTGGTAGCTCAGCTAGAGCAGCAACAGGCTCCAGATATAAGTGTCCCGACTGGAGATACTGATATGGGGGTAAAACCCCATGATCCTCATACTTGATCTCTACCAGGTATGCCATAAACCCTTAGTTTTATTTATTTCTAATTTTAAGTTGAGGGTGTGGGGGTGTATTGTCGTTGTACCAACTGTGTTAGTAACTATGAGAAGTACTTATACTTGAAGTAGTCTGCATGTTTGATGAATTTTTTAGCACCTCTCCATTGGTTTGATTGCATGACTATGTGAACTACATTAAATTATGACTATGTGTGAATCTTGCTGTGGCATTAGTTCTAGTAACTTGACAATCACTGCCAAATATTTGGATGAACTGGATGAGTAGTAGCTAGTAATATGCTTATGTGCAAAGTGTGTGTGAGGCTTTACGGCATTCCCTTTGTATTGCCTAATCTAGAACTTGCCCGGCTCATCTTACCATAGTTGAAGGCTAGGAGTTAGGAAAGGATCATAGGCCGTTTTTGAATTTCAGTCACTTTTAGCCTAAATGACCTTCCTTGTAATACATTATACCCCTTGGTCCCCGTTTGCGCCTAAATTGACCATTTTTTTTCTCTGAAACCCACCACCTTCCCTTTTTAAATCATAATGAACCTATTTTGGCCTGGTCCTCCTTGGATACTGTGCACCTTAACTTAGGCAAACAGCCTAAGTTGAGGGTGACTATTATAGGGGTGAGTGAGATAAAATGGGTATGAAGAAGGGTAAAAAAAAGTTTTGAAAAAGAAATTGAGAGTTAGGTGTTGGTGAAAAAGAGCAATAAAATGAAAATTATTTGAATAAAAAGAAAGACCACACCCTACTTTGAGATTAAGAGAAAAGAAAAAAATAAAACGAGGTTAATAAGTAGACCCCACAAGATAAGGTAGTGCCAAAGAGGTTAGTCACTCTAAATGCTGTTTAATACCATACCAGCCCCTATAATATGTTACAAACTTGAGAAAGTCCTATAGTGATCCTAGCTTATGTGTCTAGATACCTTGGTAATAATGATAAGGGCAAGCATATGGTATTTGGCATACACTGGTTAAACTTTATTCTGAGTGCAAGAGCCTTTGTGATTATCCCCATGATTATACCTTGATTGCTGATAATGAGAAAAAAGGGAAATTCTTTACTGGGATGGCACAATAGGTATACTACTAGTTGTTGACTTGTTTTGGTGAATGTGATGTAGATGTATGTAGAAGTGTTGTTGCCGAATGGATTCCATACCTTGATTCCTATGAGTTGCATGGTTATTTTCAAAAATTTGGCACAACTGATTTTTAAGTTGATTGACCTTGGATAGGATGCATGTGTTTTTTAGCAAAGTTGAGTGACTGGCTGCTGATTTTATTTTGTATTCTCTTAGTTGTGTTTTGGTTGCTTGAGGACAAGCAATTGTTTTAAGTTGAGGGTGTTGATGTGTGAGCAGATGCTAACATATTTGAGGCTTTTAACTCTAAATAATTGTGAAGTATTAAGCAACTTTTGGTTGTTTTTGATCGTTTTCTTGTGATATTGTAGTTGTAGCAAGGATGGGAGGAAAACATAGGAAAAATGATCAAAATAAGTAAAATCTGGTACAAGTGAGCTGATATGAGTCTGACGGCATTTTTTGCAAGCCATCAGAGATATGGTAAGCTAAAAAAAAGGCATCAGGAAGAACAGTGAAGAAGAGTTGCTGGATATAGATAAATTATCTAAGTTCGAGAGAATTAGATAATAAATTGCCTGGTGAGGTCGAGAGATAAGTCAGATAGTATCATAGTCAGGGATATTCTGTTGTTCTACTCATTCCAAGGGTCTCTAGCATTACCTAGTAGCTGTCAATACCCGAAACCTTTGGTGATCATAACTCTGGTTTCCCATTTATATTGATAACAACACTATAATTCAGAAAGTGAAGATTGATTCATTGTGAACTTTAAACCACCATCTTTTGGAAACAATAAACTACCAGTAAAGTTTTTTGTAAATAAATTGACGTTCACACCCTATTCCCTGTGGGATTTAACCCTAACCTAGTTAGGTTTTATATTGACAATGATCGCTTACACCCATTCAAGAGTGTAATTTGAGCGTTATCATAACCCATGACATAAAATAGATGTCTTTCCAACTATGTAATCTCACCACTTCAATCCAACATTGACTGTCCCCGAATTCGATCACTAAAAAGGAGAAGTAGAATGGTCGGCCCTGCATAGCATTGGTATACAGCCGCTCGAAGATGGGTTAGTCGGTGAACAGTAGCATGCACTTAGGATAAGGGTAAAATAATACAATTTACAGAGCCAAGTAAACCCATCCATAATGCATACAACCATATATATATATATAACCTTGCCGAAAAAGGAAATCGGGTTTAGCATGCCTTTAAAATCTTTACTTGGTATATGTAGCTTTGCTGTCTTAAACCACCCATGGGTTATATGGGTTCAGCTCCCCCTACTAAAAGGGCCTTAGTACATGAAGTCGCACGACTAAGGAAGAAAACATGGTATAACTAGTACATTCCCTAAATATGAAGTGTGACATTATGCACACGGTCACTAAGAGCAAACCTCACATCAATAAATATTAGTTTCCAATTTTGGTACCACCGGGACCTTCACCTTCCACGATTTTGCTACACACCTCTCCATTATTGCCCTATTAAAACTATTACCAAGTAATCAACTAATTTATTAACCATTTATTAACCAAGGCCATTAGTAGTGGTACCGTCATATCGACTATACTTACAAGTAATATCCATAGCCAACTATGTATAGGTTTGAGGAATTCTATGTACCCTTCCATTAACCATATTAAACCACTTGGGTATTCCCACGTACCCCACAAGCATAACGAATTTCATAGCCACCAAGGCTTTACCATTTAATCCTTCCAAACCATGTACATCATTTATGCCATTTAAAACCATTCCAAACCATTTATGACCATGATAAACATTTAAAGTATTTATATCATTTAAAACATGAAAAACCACCCAAATACATTTAGGGTTCAATTACCAAACCAAACCATGCAAGATTTCTAATGAAATTTCAATAATAGGGTGGAAACATTCTTTTAGGCATTTTATCAAACATGTTGAGGGCATACCTTTACCAAGACCAAAACCAATTCATAAACAACCATAATTAGGGTTACTCAAGACCCATTTGTTAAACCAAAACCAAAAATCAAAATATGCAAACCATTACCAAAAACACATAAAAATATAGTTTAAACTAATACCGAACCATATGCATCAAGAACCTCAAAATATATTTCAAAAACCACTATTCATGATTTAAAAATCAATGTTTAAAACACAATACACATGCCTTTAGTTGGAAATAATAATGAGGGAAGGAGTACATACCTTATACAAGAAGATTCTGAAGAGAAACATAACTCTTGAGCCCTTTGAAGAACATATGAAGAAACCTTAGCCTCCAATCTTCAAGAGTAAGTTTGAGAGAGTATTTGGAGTGTTTCCATCTTTTAGTAAGTGTTATGAGAGGCCACCAAGGTTTATATAATGTGAGGACACAAGGCCTTTGAAGTAGAAAATGTTCGGACCATCCTTGACTTAAAATTAAAAATAAGCCACATCCAAGGGTACGACTCACCTATACTATTCGTATCCTATGGTACGAGTGATACCCCAACTCATACCAAAAACCTTGACAAGACCCTACCTACTTGTTTCTATACAAATCCCACCTCCCTAACTCGTACCTAAGAATACGAGTGGTACACTCAATTGTACCCACCAACCGTACCTTGGATAGATTCTATAAGACAATCCAAACAAGCATCATACGAATTGCTGTGTACCACTCGTATGTTCCTATACGACTCGTACCAAGATGAGTTGCATCTTAGGTAGTAGCTACCCCAAACATACTGCCTAGTGTACGAGTGAACTACCAAGCCATCCCATAAGTCATATTCAAGGATATGAATGGTATCCTTAAGTCGTACCAAGTCCATTAAGTCCAAAACCATAGTAATTTTGCAAGGGTCCAAGACTTGGGATGTTTCATTTTAAAAAAAATCTCATATCACCATTGAGTTCAGAGCATCGAATTTAGTATCATTACATAGTTCGTTTACGTATATCAAATTCTAAACGAATCCTTAGAACCCCGTTGAAGTTTGTATTGAACTTAAAAAATATGGTGCACCAGGTTGCTGGTGCAACCTAGACAACGAAGGGTAAAGTTCATTTGAGGAGCCCGATTTATGCCTTATTTACCTAGTAACACGGTACAAGTATAAATATCTCTTTTTACCTGATTTTGCTCATTCTTTCGCCTTGATGCTTTAGAGTTAAACCCTAAAATAGTGTGAGAGCTTAAAAGTGATGTTTGTGGGTGCTTTAGAAGCAAGATTAACATTTATTTATTGATTTTTTTGCAGATTTAAGGTGAGATTTCATCCTTTTCTTACTTTAACTCTTGATTAAATTGTTCAAAACCTTATTAGTTGATTTATCCCCAAATTTCACTCCTTTTTTACTTGAATAATGTTCCTAATCCTATAATTACTAGTTTTCCATCAATTTAACCATCAAAATAACTTTGACTTTTGATTTTAACATGTATTTCAAAGATTTATTGGGTAAAGCTCGAAAGTAGTTTTTCTATGATTTGAACCTTATTTTTTTACTCGATTTAACTTAGATTTTATGTTGTAGATTTCTAATGGTATAAGAAACACGTTTTTGTAATAAATTTTTCATTTTTCCCTTCTTTTTTGGAAATTTGGTTTGGGGATCCCTTTTGACTCCAAATCAAAAGTAGGCAATATGGGTATCATTGGGTTTGTTTGATGCATCGATTTTATATTTCTTGGTTTTACTTTATTTTGAGATCAGTTGTGGATTCAACGTGTAGAGGATTAATTTTGACAGGTAGATTATGGCTTAACTCTTTTAGACTAGTTTGGTAGTTAATTTGTATTAAAATACATGTTAATGGTTTTAACTAATCATGAAAAATGTCTATCTATGTGTTATGCCCAAATGGACCCTAGATGTGATATAATTATTAAAATTGAGGTATTATGTGATATATATGATCGTGTGGGGTCTTATGTGATGTTATAGCCTAGAATACATGTGAATAATTGTATTATCTTATTAGAATGTCCTATTGTGGTGCCTTTTGCATATTGTGATATATATATATATATACATATACATACATATATATATATATATATTCATACTGTGTGGGCATATGAATCAAGTGGAGAATTCATGGATAGTGGAAATAGTGAGTGAATTTTTGCTCACATGGTTGTGGAATTGTGTGGTTTGTCATGGAATTACATCATATGGATTGGTTGTGAAAATACACCATGTAGATTGGTTGTGGAAATACTTATTTTGTATGGGTGTGAACATTACATTATCATTCTTATGTCATCATATGCATTATTTCACTTGTTTGTTTTACTGCTTTATATTTATCGATTGTCATGTATGTGTACTTAATTTGTGTCTTATGCTTTGTATGTGATTTAGAAATATGGGAAATATTATAAATATGGGAAACACTGGAAGTTACTAAATATTGGTATTTGTATTGGATATTGGATATTATGTACCTTCTCTAAAGGATTATATCGGAGAAGACTCGAGGATTGTATGTCAACCTCGATGCCTGTATGCCAACCCCAAGGCTGTGTCCTAACCCCAAGGTTGTGTGTCAATCCCAAGGTTGTGTGCTCACTTTTTGTGTCATCATCACCATATATATTGTACTTGCTTTATTGTGTTTATGTTATGCTTGTATTGCCATCTTAACTTGTCATCTATCTGTTCTATATCTTTACTTGTTAAAGTCTAACTATTCTATATTCCTTTATTTGTACTTAATGATACTGATTATACATGTTCCTCTTTTGTTCTACTTGTATGTGATATTGTGTATATTTATATCTCTGTCCTGTGTGTTGTTGTATTATATATGGATATTATAAAGCTGTAAGTGAAAGTAGTGTGGGCTACTATCGTGGGACATTTTCTGATTACAGGTGATGTATCCTTACTATGCATTTTGTGTGCTTTATTTTTTACTTTTCTCGGTCGACCTATGATACTTACTAAGTACAAATGGACTATACTCGCACCTACTGATATGGGACAAATGACCATCTTATCTTTTGATGACATCTTTAGAGGCCAACACATAAAGGCTCAAGACTTGATCACCTCGAGGATATGAGAACATGCATGGAGGACCCATTTTGAGCATGGCATTAAACAAACTCGTGTGTGGAAGATTACGTAGGGGCTTACCTTTGATGCCAATTCGAGATTACAAGTTTTGAAGTGTGACGCCATGGTTTTAGAGCATTGAAGAAACACCCTTCATTAAGGGTATTTTGCGGATTGCATATGTTAAAGAAACAACCCTTGACCTCCTCTTTCATTAAGGGTATTTTGGTCCATTATACTATGTAATAAGCTAGGCTATATATAGTCTCTTATTAGGTCTTTTCTATTTAGTTGTTTAATGATGAAAATATGTAATATTGAAAATCCTATCTCTTGAGAGTAGACCACCTTAATGTAGTTCTTAGTTAGGGCTTGGACTAGCCATTGTAGCTTAGGGCTTGGAAAAGCCAATATTGTTCTTTGCTTGGAAACGGTTGATCTTGAGGTGCGTTGATCCTTTGGCGGTCACCGTAAGAACTTGGTGCTTGTTAATGTATTTTGTAGAAGTTTTAGAGTTTAATTTACTATTTAGTTGCTACATTATGTGTTCTCTTTGTGTCAATTTACCTATCTTTTTTTTGTTTAAATTTGGGTTTGTTGTTTTCGTTTGATGTCTTGTCGTGTGGACTATTTTGTAAGGATTGTGGAATGTTTTGTGCTCATTTAGATACCATTTGTTATCACCTACTATGCTCTTATGGTGTAGGTCCTAGTTCGAGTGCGCTCCAGCTTGGTTGATTCGGGTGAGATTTTGTGCTATCAAGGTAGTGGTTGACCTTCAGGCATTTAGATGTATTCTACTACCTTTCTTATGGACTATGTATTTACTTTCACCTCAGAGACAATTTTTTCTTGTATTTGGACATCTTATGTATTTTATTTGGATTCGAGTTGTACTAAATATATTCTTATACTATTGACACATAGTTTTGAGAGTTATGGCTGCATTGTTTTGTTTCTTCCCTCATTTATTATACTTGTATAGTTTTTCTTAATTCTAGAAGCCTTGCCTTGGGTTTATTTTTGCCTTTTTACCCTTTGTGTATCGATTTGTGTGATAGGCTTACTTGTCAAGGTTCACCACGACAAGTGCCATCATGGCCTATCAATTTTGGGTCATGAAAAATTGATATCAAAGCATCCAGGTTCATTGGTCTCAACAGTGTAAGATTGAAATGTCTAATAAAGTCTCACAGATCGATACATAGACGTTTGTATCTATCTTTGAGAGGCTATAAGATGTCTTTAGGAAAACTTTCCTCATTTTTTCCTTATCGTGCGAATTTCTTGTATACATTGAGTTATGAGTTGGACATCTTATGTATTTTATTTGGATTTGAGTTGTACTAGATACGTTCTTATACTGTTGACATATGGTTTTGAGAGTTATGGCTGCATTGTTTTGTTTCTTTCCTCATTTATTATACTTGTATAGTTTGGCTTCATTCTAGAAGCCTTACCTTGGGTTTATTTTTGCCTTTTTACCCTTTGTGTATCGATTTGTGTGATAGGCTTACTTGTCAAGGTTCACCAGGAAAAGTGCCATCATGGCCTACAATTTTGGATCATGATAAATTGATATCAAAGCATTCAGGTTCATTGGTCTCAATGGTGTAAGATTGAAATATCTAATAAAGTCTCACAGATCGGTACATAGACATTTGTATCTATCTTTGAGAGGCTATAAGATGTCTTTAGGAAAACTTCCCTTATTTTTTTCCTTATCATGCGAATTACTTGTATACATTGAGTTATGAGTTGTGTTTTACTCTTTCTGTGAAGATGATGTTGACTAGGTCTTGCCAAGTTAGAGAGGTGGATCTTTCTCCCAAAGGGCGAGCCTCAATTTATGGATGGACTCGAGGGAGTGGATGGGACCATGGATCAGCCCCATCTAGAAGGAGTGCTAAGGGACTCTCCCCTGAGCCTCGTGTTATCTTTTCTCAAATTCTTAAGTTTGGAGTATTTTTTTAGAGCATTGTGGATCACCTCAAGATCACAGAGGGTATTCTAAGAGTATCTTATGGAGGCACCAAGAAGGTGAACTATTTTGGTGAGTTTAGAGGCCAGGCTTTTCTTGGTAGAGATTCTATAGTTTCTCATAGTTATTAGGGTAGGACAGTATAGGTGGCCTTACAGAGTTCAAGTGGTGGATCTTTACTTTAGCAGTGCAGGGTGGCCATTCGGGCCCAATGGTTTCTTTTCATCTTTAGACGGGTTGTAGAACTTGTTATATGTGTTGTGAGGTTGGCCATTTGACTAAGGACTTCCCCCACTGTGTGATTAGGGATACTCTTATTTCAGTAGTAAGAGGTAGAGGTACTACTAAAGTAGTGAGAGGTAGAGGTAGTAGAGCTCATGGTGGTGGTTATGGGTCTACTCAGCCTGTTTATGGTCGTGGCTAGTGTTATGCTATACCCACCAAGCCTAAGGCAGAAGCATTTGATATTGTGATCATAGATATCATCCCCGTTTAATTTAGACCTGCATCTATGTTATTTGATCTTAGATCAACTTTTTTCTATGTTTTTGTTTATTTTTTCATTGGGTTTTGGTTTTATTAGTGAGCCTATTTCCATGCCTATTCATGTATGTACCTCGGTAGGTGATTCTTTAGTGGTAGATCGTGTGTACCAATCTTGTATTATGAGTTTGTTGGGTATGAGACCTTGATAGATTTTCTTGTGTTAAATAAGGTTGATATCAATGTTAATTTGAGTGTGGATTGGTTGGGTCCTTATCATGTTGTCTTAGATTATTTTCTAAGACTATGACTTTAGCTTCACCGGGTTAATAGCTTGGAATGGTACACTTCATTTGAGACCTAAGAGGGCTATATATTATATTTAGGCTCATCGATTGGCTAAGAAGGGATATTTTGCCTATTAGGCTTATATTTATAATACTAAGGTTATTTCACCTCCTTTCTTGGATTTTATCCATGTTGTTCATGAGATTATGGATATGTTTCCTATAGATTTGCCTGGTATGCTCCGAATCATGATATTGGTTTTGCTATTGATGTTAAGTCGGGCACAGAGCCTATTTCTACTTTTCCTTATAGGATGGCCCCAATCGAGTTGGAGGAATTGAAGGATCAATTATAGGAGTTGTTGGATAAGGGATTTATCTAACCTAGTGTACCTCCTTAGGGTGTGCCTATCTTATTTGTAAGGAAGAAGGATGGGTCTATGCAGATATGCATTGATTATCGGCAGTTGAACAAGGTGATAGTAAAGAATAAGTATCCCCTTCCTCGTAGTGATGATTTGTTTGACCAGCTTTAGGGTGCTGCGGTGGTTATGAAGATTAATTTAAGGTCTAGTTATCACCAGTTGTGGATTAGAGCTTTGGATTTTTTGAAGATGGCTTTTCAAAATCGATCTAGTCATTATAAGTTCTTGATCATGTCTTTTGGGTTGACTAATGACCCTGTCGCATTCATGGAGTTGATGAACCAGGTGTTTTGATCGTATCTCAACTTCTTTGTTATTATATTTATAGATAATATCTTGGTGTATTCCAAGAGTGAGGCTGAGCATGAGGAGCATTTGCGAATTTTGCTTTACAGATTCGGGGATAAGAAGTTGTATGTGAAGTTCTCTAAGTGTGAGTTGTAGTTGGAGTCTATTTCTTTCTTGGGTCATGTGGTGACTAAGGAAGGTATTATGGTTGGTCCAGCCTAGGTTGCAGCGGTTCGTGATTGGGTTAGACCTACTTCATCCACTGAGATTCAGAGTTTTGTTGGATTGGTAGGTTATTAACATCATTTTGATGAGGGCTTCTCCTTTATTACATCTTCTTTGACTAAGTTGAGCAGAAAAAGATTTTTTTTCATGGTCTGATACTTATGAGGCAAGTTTTTTAAATCCCAAGGATTTGTTAACTTTTGCTCTTATTTAGGCTTTGCCCAAGGAGGGCGTGGGCTTTACCATATTTTGTGATACTTCAGGTGTTGTGCCAAATAAGAATGAGAAAAAGCCCAAAAAAGAGCAAAAAAGAATATAATTGGTCTCTGACCAGGAACCAATTCAAATTTAGATCTTGATATGTCGGTGGTTTTTAACCATTGATGCAGGAGGGCAAGGTGATTGCTGATGCATCTCGTCAGTTGAAGCCTGATGAGAGGAATTATCCTACCTATGAAGTTGTGGAGGCACTGCTTGTATGGAGTCCGTTATGAGATTTTCTTGTATCATCGTAGCCTTCAATACTTTTTTAGCTCGCGAGATCTTATTATGAGGCAGCGTTATTGGCTTGAGTTTCTTAAGGATTATTACCTGACCATTCTCTATCATCTGGGAAAGGCTAATGTGGTTGCGAATGCCTTGAGCCAGAAGTTGACTAGCATGAGCATCTTGGCATATCTTTTGACTTAGGAGAGGCCCTTGGCCTTAGAGGTTCAATCTTTAGCTAACCAGATATTTGGCTTGATATTTTGACTCCTGGGCATGTTTTGGTATTTATGGAGGCTAGGTCTTCTGTGATGGAACAAATTTAAGCTCATCAATGTGATATGTTAAATTGAGATTAATTCCAGCTAAGGTGTTGAGTGGGGAGGCTAAGAAAGCCTCACTTGATTCAAATGGAGTTTTGCAAATTGAAGGCTAAATTTGTGTGCCAAGAATGGGTGGCTGGATTAGGTTGATCTTGGAGAAGACCCATTATTTTTGATATTCCATTCATTCATGTGTGACTAAGATGTATCATGACTTGAGATAGCACTACTATTGGGGTGGAATGAGGCATAATATAGTGGATTTGGTGGCTCGTTACCTACATTGTCAATAGGTGAAGGCTGAGCATATGAGACCTGGTGGTTTTCTTCGTAGGTTACCCATTATTGAGTGAAAGTGGGAATGGATCATTGTGAACTTCGTGACTGGGTTTCCTCTTACTTCTCATGGATCGAATAACGTTTATTATAGGTCGATTGACCAAGTCAGCTTATTTTATTCTAGTTCAAGTTTTCTTTAGATCCGAAAGGTTGGCTCGTATCTACATTCGAGAGATTATGCGACTATATGGTGTGCCCGTGTCAATCATTTTAGATCGAGGTTCTGTGTTTATTTGTCACTTTTAAAAGACATTTCAAGATGAGTTGGGAACACGGGTTGATCTTAGCATAATATTTCACCCTTAGATTAATGGCTAGTCAGAGCGGACTATCCAGGTTTTAGAGATATACTCCGTGCTTGTGTGATTGATTTTGGTGGCTAGTGGGAGCAATATTTGGCTTCAACAGAGTTTGTTAGGATAACAACTACCATTCCAGTATTGACATGGCTCCTTTTAAGGCATTATATTGTAGATGTTATTGCTTGCCAGTGGGTTGGTTTGATATTTTTGAGGTTAGACCTCGAGGTGTGTACTTTCTTGGTAAGTCTTTGGATAGAGCTCAAGTCATTCAGGCTAGACTTTGAACGGCTCAGAGTAGGTAGAAGTGCTATACAGATTGTAGACTTTGTGCCTTGTGATTTAGTGTTGGTGATCGTGTTTTCCTTCAAGTTTCACCTATGAAGGGTATGATGAGGTTTGGGAAGAGGGAAAGCTTAGCCCCAAGTATATTGGTCCATTTGAGTTTCTTCGAACTATTGGTGATGTGGCCTATAAGTTAGGTTTTTCCTCAAATTTTTCAGTTGTTCATCTAGTTTTTCATGTTTCTTTGCTTTGCCATTATGTTTCTGATAAGTCTCACATCATCCGTTGGGAGTCAATTCAGTTAGATGAGCGGTTGTCTTTTATTGAGGAGCCGGCCTCCATTTCGGCTAAGGATGTTAGACGATTGTGTTCTAGAGTATCCCTGTAGTTAAGGTTCAGTGGTGACATAGACCTATAGATGAGGCTACTTGGGAGGTAGAGTCTGATATGGGTAGTTCTTACCCCCAGTTTTTCATTGATTCGGGTATTTCTTTGCCTTAGTTTGAGGACGAACTGGAATTTTAGTGGTGGATGATGTAACAACTTGAAAATTTAATGAAATATGTAAAATATGTATTTTGGTGTGATTTGACTTTTTTATCCCTCCTCGTAGTTGCATTGTAGTATTTTTGGGGTGTGGAGATGATTGGCACAGTTCCCGATGCATTTTGGTTCCTTTTATCGGATATTGTGATTTTTGGAGGCTTTTATCTTTTGATCCATGTGACGAATAACTGAATGAACTACGCCAACAGATTCAGAACGTCGATTTTAGGGTGGTAACAATTTGGTTGGGTTTTGTGACATTTAAATCTCATTTGGATGCTCAATTTAGAAAATGGTAATTTTGGATTTGGGGGTCAACTCTATGAAAACAATATTTTTTTGAAAATTTGATATCGCCATTGAGTCCAGAGTATCGAATTTAGTCTGGTTACATAGTTTGTTTGTATCTATCGGATTTCAAATGAATTCGGACACCCTGTTGAAGTCCGTTTTGGACTTAGAAAATCTGGTGCATCAGGTTACTGGTGCAACCTAGACAACAAAGGGTAAAACTCATTTGAGGAGCCCGATTTATGCCTTATTTACCTGGCAACCTGGTACAAGTATAAATACCCTCTTTTTGCCCAATTTTGCTCATTCTTTCACCTTGCCTCTTGAGAGTTAAACCCTAAAATAGTGTGAGAGCTTAAAAGTGAAGTTTGTGAGTGCTTGGGAAGCTAGATTAACGGCTATTTCTTGATTCTTTTACGAATTTAAAGTGAGATTTCATCCTTTTCTTACTTTAATTCTTGATTTAATTGTTCAAAACACTGAAAACCTTATTACTTGATTTATCCCCAAATTTCACTCCTTTTCATTTGAATAATATTCCTAATCCTATAATTACTAGTTTTTCATCAATTTAACCTTCAAAACAACTTTAAATCTTGATTTTAACACAGATTTGAAAGATGTTACCCAGTAAAGCTCAAAAATGATATTTCTTTGATTTAACCCTCGTTTTTTACTCGATTTGACTTGAGTTTTCTTTTGTATATTCCTAAAGGTATGAGAAATACGTTTTTGTAATACATTTTTGATTTTGCTCTTATTTTTTTAGAAATCTATTTCTGGGGTCCATTTTGATTCCAAACCAAAAGTAGGCAATATGGATATCGTTGGCTTTGTTTTGACGCGTAGATTCTATATTTCTTAGTTTTAGTTGATTTCGGAATCATTTGTAAGAATTAAAGTGGTGAGTTTGAAGTGTAGCGGACTAGTTTCGGCATTCGAGGTAGGTTATGGCTTAACTCTATCAGATTGGGTTGGGCAGTTAATTTGTATACAAAATACATGTTAAGGATGGAAACTAATCATGAAAAATGGCTATATATGTATTGTGCCCATGTGGGGGCCTATATGCGGTATAATTATTGAAACTAAGGTATTATGTGATATATGTGACTGTGTTGGGTTATGTAATATTAATAGCCTGGAATACATGTGAATAATTGTATTGTCTTGTTAGAAAGGAATATGGTTGTGCCTTTGGCGTTTTGTGTTTGGGTGTGTATATATATATATATATATATATATATATATATATATATATATATATATATATACTGTGTGGGCATATGAATCACGTGGAGAATTCATGGATAGTGGAAATAGTGAGTGGGTATTGTCTCACATGATTGTGGAATTATAACATTGTGGTTGGTTATGGAAATACATCATATGGTTTGATTGTGGAAATACATCATGTAGATTGGTTATGGAAATACTCATTTTGTATGGTTGTGAACATTGCATCATCATCCTCATGTCATCATACGTATCATTTAACTTATTTATTCTATTGATTTATATTTACTAGTTGTCATGTATGTGTAGTTGATTTGTGTCTTATGTTATGTATGTGCTTTGAAAATATGAGAAATACTGGAAATATGGGAAACACTATAAATTACTGAATATTAGTATCAAATATTAGATATTATGGACCTTTTCCGAAGGATTATGCCGGACAAGACTCGATGACTGTGTGTTAACCTCGATGGATGTGTGCCAACGCTAAGGTTGTGTGCCAACTTCAAGGCTGTGTGCCAACCTCGTGCATCATAATCATCATCCTCATATACATTGCTCTTGCTTTATTGTGTTTATGTTGTGCTTGTATTGCCATATTGACTTGTCTTCTATCTATTTGTTCTATATCTTGATTTGTAAATGTCTAATTGTTCTATCTTTTTTTATTGGTACTTGATTATACATGTGTCTCTTTTATTCTACTTGTTTGTTATATTGTGTATATTTGTATCCCTATCTGGTGTGTTGTATTATATGTAGATATTATAGGGTTGTTAGTAAAAGCGGTGTGGGCTACCGTTTGGGATATTTTCTGATTGCAGGTGACGACCCTTGGTATGATTTTGTGTGCTTTATTTTCTACTTTGCTTGATCTTCATATAATACCTACTGAGTATAAGTGGACTGTACTCATTCCTACTACGGCCTTTCGATACAAGTCCTAGTTCGAGTACACTCCAGCTTATTTGATTCGAGCGATATTTGGTGCTTTCAAGGTAGTGGTTGACCTTTAGGCATTCGAAAGTGTGCAGTTCCGCCCCCTTCTCCCATGCTAAGTAACAGGCAGTGCCTTGGAAAACACAGATGAGCCACATGCAGGGAATTATACTAGATACGTTCTTATACTATTTACACCTGATTTTTGGAAGTTATGGTTGCATTGTTATATTTTTTTCACATTTATTATACTTGTATGATTCGGCTTCATTTTGGAAGCCTTGCCTTAGGTTTATTTCTGTCTTTTTACCCTTCGTGTATCAGTTTGTATGATAGTCTTACTTGTCAAGGTTCACCATGACAAATGTCATCTTGACCTATCAATTTTGGGTCATGACATAAACTAACATATAATCCTTAGTCCTTTTCAGGTACTTGATTATATGCTTAATTATTATCCGGTGCTTTCTACCATGATTAGACTGAAATCTGCAACCATGCCTGCAATAAAATAAGTATCAGGTCTAGTGCACAACATCATATATATGAGGCTACCTACAGTTGATACATAAGGAATCACCTTCATGTTTTCTATTTCCTTATCTATCTTAGGACATTGATCCTTAGATAGAGAAATTCTATGTCTAAAAGTAAGAAATCCTTTTTTAGAATCATGCATGATGAACCTAGTAAACATTGTATCAAGAT
Organism: Capsicum annuum; assembly: GCF_002878395.1. Taxonomy (NCBI): domain Eukaryota; kingdom Viridiplantae; phylum Streptophyta; class Magnoliopsida; order Solanales; family Solanaceae; genus Capsicum; species Capsicum annuum. Next base: position 77,339 of record NW_025889621.1, read on the forward strand.
AAGTTTAACATCATTTTCTTGTGATCACATAGAACCTTGATCTCAAGGATGTGTGTATCTTCTCTAAAATCTTTCATATCAAAATTATTTAATAAGCATTCCTTAACTAAATTCAACAAGCCCACATTATTTTCTATGAGTAAGTTATCATCTACATACAATAATAGAAATACTACTTTGTTCCCATTTTACTTTTTGTACACATAAGAATCATCAAGACATTTATCAAAATCAAAAGTCTTAATCACATTGTCAAAACAAGTGTTCCATGTCCTGGAAGCTTGCTTTAATCCATAAATGGATCTCTTAAACTTACACAACATGTGTTCTTGCCCTTTTTCAATGAAATCATCTGTCTGCTGTATAAAATGTTGTCATCAAGACTTCCATTAAAGAAAGATGGATTGACATACATATCTAAAATATCATAATCATAATGAACAACAATGGGTAGGAGAATTGTAATACACTTAAGAATTGGTATTGGCGAAAAGGTTTCCTCATAATCAATCTCCTCTTTATGACTAACCTTTTTGCAACAATCCTATCTTTGTAAGTTTACACTTTTTCATGTACTCCTTTTTTTATATCCACTGGAATACAATGGGTTGACTTCATCTACAGGTGGTTCTAAAATTGTAAGGCCCCGAGTCTGTACCCCGGACGCTACTTACTGCTTATAATCCTGAAGGACCACAAGCTAACCTGTAACTGGTACCTGCTGTAATAACTAAATAATAATACTATAATATGCGAAAATTATGTGGAAACTTGCCTAAGTATCGATGCTGAATTAAAACTTAATAAGGTATAACAATACCAAAACTGAAATATCTATCTGAAAATACTCTAGTCTGAAAAGCCTCTAAACTGTCTGAAATGTGGGGTTGATGGGACAAGTCCCCACTAACTCTGGCTACTGAAATAAACTGAAATGCTAAAATAACAATTATGTCCTCGAACTATGAGGACTCACCACTAACTCTGATTGCTGAAAATCTATAACTGCAAGGGATGATCGGGAGCCCGTGCGTCTGAACCTTTGATATAAGACATCATAGTGCAAGAGAAAAGTATGTGTCAGTACTTTGAATATACTGGTATGCTAAGTGAGGTAGGTTGAAATGCATGTGTTCATATACATGAACAATATTAAATGAATGACATGAGTATAATTGGATAAGAGTACATACATGAATACGTATATTGTAATTGAGATTGTGATAACAATGGATACTGAGTTTGAATATTGATTAACTGATATCTGAGCATACAATACTGAATTACTGATATCTGACTTTATTGATACAGTGTAATTAATAACTAAGTGACTGTATCTGACAGTCTTGATCCTGTGGAACTGTACTGAGTTTCGTACTGAACTGAGTGACTGTGTCAGACAGTCCTGAATTTGTAGAACTAAATTGAGTTCTGTACTGAGACAAAATCTAAAATTGAGACTATGGGAGGTAAACATATAACCGATATGACCTTTCCTAAATATATTAGGGTCCAACCTATAATCCTAGTTGGAAGGGTTTCAATACCATGCCACGGGTAAAGATAAGCTATGAGTTGGGTCTCTCTGATAGAAAGCTCTTTCGTCAACTCTCGCTGGCAGGAAAACTCGAATGAGATGTATCAACCCTCATAATATCTGGCATAAGATATCTCAACCTACGCTGGCTACATAGTTCTATAACGCAGGGATTGCTACTAAGGGTCAAACCTTCTGCTTGTAGGAATGCCCCCATCCCTGGGTTAGCTCGGTGCTGAATCCTACTCCCAACTGAATAGACACTGAACTGATTTTCCTAGTTCATACTAGGCTTGACTGAACTGTTATTAAGTTTACTGAGTTCCGTTGAATGATGAAATACTACTAAATTCTATTAACTGGCTGAATTTACTGATGTCCAAACTGAATATTGAACTAGACTGGACTGATACTAAGTCTACTGAGTTATTCCTGAGTTCTGTAACTAACTGAGAGTACTACTGATTGTGACATGACTGATACTATCCTGAAACTGACTATGGATCTAGGTAATCAGCTAAATTATCGGGTATTAAATACCCTCAGGACTCGATAGCATAAATTATAAGACATGGAACAATCTTGAAACATGATAAATAACTACTTAATCATCATTCATTCATTGGGACATTCTAGCAAACACTTGCATGCCATGAACTTGAATACATGCTAACGTGATATAATTTCATTATTTATTTCTCATGAACAACTCATCAAACACTTGGAAGAAAGTGTATACACACAGTACTAATCAACACATGAGCATCACAATTTCAAGGCTTTAATATGAATTCACATGATACTACATACATAATAGTTGTTTTTACATAAATCTTGCACTTCATCATAGAATAGAAATCCAATCAACATTATAATAATGAATACACTTGAATCTAAATCATGGAAAGCATGAAATCAAGATACTTGAAGTTTAAAAGAGATTCTTGGACTCCAAGGGTAGAAGGAACCTTTGGATGAACACTTGACATACCTTGGTTGCTAAATTCTTGAAGATTAATGGTGGAATCTTGAGCCTTGAATATGAAATTCAATCACCTAGGGTTTTTGTTCTTGAGAAATTTGTGAAATAATGAGTGTATGTTGGAAATAGAAGGCTAAATTTTGTATTTTGGGGGGCTGAAGGACGTGGAAAAAGACCCAAACACCCCTAAGGACGTGATTTTTTAATGACTAAAAACTGAACTGTCGATGCGCAGATCGACGCACTGCGTTGTTGGCATTGATGTGATGGCCAACGTACCACGTTAAGTCTGTATCGGTTCACTGGAAATTACCACTGGAGCCAAGGAAAAATATTGATAGGAGCGATAGCCGATACACCACGCCGAGATCGCATCGATGCACTATTTTGAATTCCAAAACGTGGTTCAAACGAGGTCTGAAAAATTTAAAACTCATTCGGGAATACCTAATGATATTCCTGATCATGAATCAATCTAAAGATCGATACTTTAATTTCATAAGAATCATGAAATAGAGTTGCCAACCTACGAAGGCCAAAATAATACTAAGTCTGAATACTTAGCTAGAATTTTCTAAGTCTGGAGACCCCTTAGCAAGCTTAAAAGACTGAGTTGAGCTTAGTATTTTGTGGGGTCTTACAATATCTCACCCTTGGGAACATTCATCCTTGAATTAGACTAAGTAAACTGAGAATACTGATAGACTGGATTTATACACTAGACATGCACAACTGAAGCATGATTTCATAATTGAAATTACTGATATACTGAATTATCATACTGAACATGCTTATCTGATACATAAGTACATAGATGAACATGATTCATGAATACATGACTGGGATTACTGATAAGCTAGGCTTATATATTGGATATTCATGTCTGATGCATGAGTACATGACTGAACTGATTCGTGAATGCATGACGGAGTATGCAACATTAATTGATACCAAGTTGGTAGCTATATCTAAATATGATACTGAGTAAATTCAAAGAAAATATGTTACCTTGGGCTGAGTTAGAGTTTATGGAGAAAAGGTGAGGACACTTGGTTCGCATGTATGCTTCTGCTTCCCAAGTAGCTCCCTCAATAGACTGATTCCACCAAAGTACTTTGACTACAGAGACTTCTTTGTTCCTCAGTCTGCGAATCTGATAATCAAGGATTTCGACGGGAGTCTCTTCATAAGAGAGGTTGTTCTGAATATCTATGCCTTCTATAGGGACTACGAATGTTGGGTCACCTATGCATTTATTAATCAAGGAGACATGGAACACTAGATGCACTGAAGCTAAGTCTGAAGGCAACTTAAGCTCATAAGCTACATTTCTAAAATGGCTGAGAACTCGGTAAGAACTGACATATCGAGGACTGAGTTTCCCCGTCTTGCCAAACCTCTTCACTCCTTTCATAGGAGAGATTTTCAAATACACAAAATCCCAAATCTCGAACTTGAGATCCTTTCTGCAGATATTTTTGTACTATTTTTATCGGCTCTGAGGTATCTTAAGACTTTCCCTAACCAACTAAACTTTCTCTAAGGTATCAAATACTAACTCAAGCCCTACCACTGCTACCTCACCTACTTCAAACTAACCAATGGGAGATCTACACCTCCTCCCATAAACTACCTCAAACGGAGCCATCTGAATATTGAAATGATAGTTGTTGTTATATGCGAATTCAATCAAAGGCAAGTGGTCATCCCAACTACCTTTAAAGTCTACCGCACACGATCGCAGTATATCTTCTAAAGTCTGCATGGTCCTTTCTGTTTGACCATCTATTTCAGGATAAAAGGCTGTACTGAGGTGAACTCGAGTACCAAGACCCTTTTGGAATGCCTTCCAAAAATGAGAGATGAACTGGGTACCTCTATCTGAGATAATGGATAATGGAAGACTGTGCAATCTGACTAACTCCTTGATATAGAGTTTGGTGTAATCCTCGGCTGAATAAGAGGTATGGACCAATAAAAAATGAGTTGATTTGGTCATCCTATCTACAATTACCCAAATTGAATCATGCTAACGACGGGTACGAGGCAAACCCATCGCAAAGTCCATGTTCACTTCTTCCCATTTCTAGGTGGGAATGCTAAACTCCTGCATAGACCCACTAGGCTTCCGATACTCAATCTTAACCTACTAACATATTGAGCACTTAGCCATAAACTCTGCAATATCTTTCTTCATTCCACTCCATAAATAGATCTCCCACAAGTCACGATATATCTTAATGGAACCTGGATGAATAGAGTAGCATGCACCATGCACCTCTACAAGAATTTATTGCCTCAGGTCATCTATATCTGGCATGCATAGTCAACCCTGACAACGCAAAACACCATCTCCCCCTTGAGAGAAGACCTTTACTTTTTGATCTCTTACAAATTCCTTCAACTTGACTAAACTAGGAGCCCTATCCTGTTTTTTCTTTACCTCGGAAACCAGGGATGATTCTAAACTATTCTGCACCCATACACTACCTTCTGATGAATTGACTAAGCGAACACCTAGTCGAGCAAGCTGATGAATTTCCTGAACTAACTTCTTCTTACCATCCTCCACATGAGCAACACTACCCATAGACATCCTACTGAGAGCATCAACCACTACATTGGCTTTACCCGGATGATACAGGATGCTCATGTCATAGTATTTCCATAACTCCAACCACCTTCTCTGATAAAGGTTTAAATCTTTCTGAGAGACCACGTACTATAGGCTCTTATTGTCAGTGAACACGTCAATGTGCACCTCATAAAAATAGTGACTCTAAATCTTTAAGAAAAATACTACTACTGCTAACTTAAGATCATGAGAAGGATAGTTCTTTTCATGGGGCTTCAGCTGCCTAGAGGCGTAGGCTATGAACTTATCTCTCTGTATCAAAACACACCCCAAACTGACTCTGGAGGCATCACAATATACCACAAACCCATCTGAACCATCTGATAGGGTTCAAACTGGAGTTGTAGTGAGTCGAGTCTTTAACTTCTGAAAACTCCTTTCATAAGAATCTAACCATTGTAATTTGATTTTCTTCTGAGTCAATCTAGACATAGGGGATGCAATAGATTAAAATCCCCCAACAAACCATCGGTAATATCCAGCCAAGCCCAAGAAACTCTTGATATCTCTTAGATGAGTCTAGGAGTGTTTCTCACTATTTTGATCTTTTGGGGATCAACACTAATGCCATCATCGAAAATGATATGGCCAAGCCAAAATTTGCGCTTATTGAATTTGGCGAATAACTGATGGTTTCTGAGAGTTTACAATACTATTCTAAGATGGTATACATGATCATGCTTACTGTGGAGTAGACAAGAATGTCATCTATGAAGACTATGACGAATATGTCAAAGTACTACTTGAACACATGATTCATCAAGTCCATGAAAGCTATTGGGGCATTGCTAAGACCAAAAGACATGACTAAGAATTTGAAGTGACCATATCGAGTTCTGAAGGATATTTTTGGGATGCCACATTCTCTGACCCTGAGCTGATGATAGCCGAGGTCTATCTTAGAGAAATAACTAGCACCCTAAAGTTGGTCAAACAAGTCATCGATTTTTGGAAAGGGATACTTGTCTTGACCGTGACTTTATTTAGTTAATGGTAATCAATACACATTCTAAGAGAACCGTCTTTCTTATACACAAATAAAACTGGTGCACCCCACGGGGATACACTGGGTTTGATAAATCCTTCAGCTACGTGATTTTTTAACTGTTCTTTTAATTCTCTGAGTTCTGATGGAACCATTTTATATAGAAGAATAGATATAGGCTGAGTATCTAGAAGAAGGTTTATTCCAAAGTCGATTTTCCTTTCGGAAGGAAATCTGGGAACATCTTTGAGAAATACATCTGGGAATTCACATGTTACTGACACTGATTCAAGAGTAGGGGTTTCTAAACTAGAGTCCTGGAATTGAACGAGATGGTAGACACATCCCTTAGATATCATTTTTCTTGCCTTTAGGTAAGAAATAAGCTGACCCCTAAGTACTGAAGTACTACCCCTCCACTCAAGGGCGGGTTCATTCGGAAATTGAAATTGGACAATTTTATTTCTGCAGTTGATTGAGGAATAGCAAGAATAAAGCCAATTCATGCTGAGAATAACATCAAAATTAGTCCTTTTTAATTTGACTAAGTCTGCTGAAGTGACTTTCTGAGATATCATAATCGAACAGTTCCTGTATACCCATCGGGATATGATAGATTTACCTACTTAGGTAAAGACTGAGAAAGGCTCTACTAGAATTTTGGGACTGACTCTGAAATCAACGGCTATATATAGAGTAATAAAGGACAATGAATCTCTTAGATCTAGAAAAGCATAAACATGTAAATAGAAAACTTGTAATGTACCAGTGACCACATCAGGAGAACTATCCTGATCTTATAGGGATTGAAGTGCGTAGATTTTGTTTGGGCAGCCCACTGGTGGCATTAGATGTGGCACCCTGCTGATTCAGGCGACCGGACTGAGATGGGGATGGTTATACTGACTCTAAGAACCCACCTGAGGACACTATATAACCCTGTGGCCTGGTTTGCCACATCTAAAACACACATCAGTGCCAGCTTTGCAAATACCCTGGTAGTTTCTGCCATACTTTTAACAAGGGATATTAGTTCGGGCACTTCTGACACTACCCTGGGGTTTAGGGCCTGACGCCCTATCCCTGTTGCCTTTTCTAAATTTCAACACAGGAGAACTGTATTAGGATGGAGCTGGAACTGAAGATTTCAAGCGGAACTGAGAATGATTCCCACCCTCTGAATTAGGCTGAGCAAAGTTAAAACTACTTGTTCTTATTTTCTTGTTCTCTCTCTCTTTGTCTTTATTCTTAGCCTCTTTTATCTGCTGAGAATGGACCATGAGCCTGAATATGCCCATCTCATTAATCAGCATTGCGGTCCTGCACTTCTTGACCACATTATTAGACACGCCAGACACAAACTTAGTCATCTTATATCTATTATTTGCTACCACATGAGGAGCGTATCTGGTTAATTGATAAAACTTAGAAGAATACTCTTATACTATCATGTTTCCTTGCTTCAAATTTATAAACTCCAAAACCTTTGTTTTCCTCAACTCTAGCGGGAAAAACCTATCCAAAAAAGTAACAACAAACTTCTCCCATTCTAGGGGCCCTGCATCTGTGGCCCTTTCTGCTTTCCACTGTTTAAACCATGAGTATGCCATATCCTATAACTAATATGCGGCCAACTCAGCGCTCTCAATAGCAGTGACTCCCATTATATCTGTAACTTTCTACACCTGATCAAGAAACTCTTAAGAGTCCTCATCTGACTTGACCCAGTAAAAGATGGAGGGTTCATTCGGGGGAAGTCTTGAATCCTGGAAGCAGCAGTATTGGATACTGGGTTAGATGTAACAACAGCTGGACGTTCATTTTGGGCTGCCACAGAATGAGCTAGGGTAGTGAAAGCTTCTCTGAACTCAGCGTGGGAGATGTGTTCGTCCAGAGGATCTGGATAGACAGGCTAGGGTTCTGGATAGTCTTCCATTTCTCTTCCCTAAGTCTTCTTTAGAGGTATATTCTATAAATGAAAGAGAAATTTGGATTATACAGGGAGTTTAACTGGAGCTCATGCTCACTCGCACGACATAAAGGACGTGGAAAAAGACCCAAACCTAAGAACGCAGCTTTTTAATGACTGAAAACTGAACAATCAATGTGCAGATCAATGCGCCGCATCGTTGGCATCGACACGATGGCTAACGCGCCGTGTCGATTCACTGGAAATTGCCACTGGAGCTAAGAAAAAATATTGATCGACGCAATAGCCGTCGCACCACGTCGTGATCGCATCGATGCACTATTTTGGATTCCTAAACGTGGTTCAAATAAGGTCTGAAAAATCCAAAAAATACCTACTGACATTCCTGATCATGAATCAATCTAAAGATCAATACTTTAAGGTCATAAGAGTCATGAAATAGAGTTGCCAACCTATGAAGACCAAAATAATACTAAGTCTGAATACTTAGCTAGAATTTTCTATGTTTGGGGACCCCTTAGCAAGCTTAAAAGACTGTGTTGAGCTTAGAATTTTGCAGGGTCTTACAAAAATATCCCAGACTTTATTGGAGTACATGAACTCCATTTTTTATTTCATAAAAAAAGTCTATTTGTCTACATCATTATCCTCTAGTTCTTCATCGTAATTCACAGGCTCGGTATTCAACTCTTCAGAAATTTTGTCAAAAACTCTTCTAAGAGTAAATACTGAGATGATTTTCTTTTCTCTCTCCCTCTATGCTGAGATACTTCAATTGTAAGGATCAATATAAAGGGAATTAGACTATTATGATCTTGGTGTTGAACCACATCATTGGATGGATTTTGAGTCTCTATGTTATCCTCATCATCTTGCAGTGTTGGGACATCAATGACTTCTTTCTTTAGTGCACTCTTACAACATTAATGCAATGAATTTTTAGAAACTTGTACTTATGGAATTGTATGTCTATTAACATCTCTATCACTACTAAAATATAGTGGTGTGTTAACTCTAGCATTTGAAGTTTGGATTTGATCTTGATTATCGTCAATAGATTGATTCGTTACCTCTTTGCTTCATTCCCGTACAACTATTTTACTTCTGAGAATGTGGATTGTCATAAAAAAAATTTCTAAAAACTTGGGATTAATACTTACAAAGACCTTTTTTCTATAGGATTGTAAGACAAACCATCTTTTGTTCCTTTAGGGTACCCAATTAAAACACATATTTCTTATCTAGGTTCTAACTTTTTTGCCTTCTCTTTCAGCATATATGTTGGACATTCCCAAATCCAAACATATTTTAGACTAGGTTTATGTCCAGTCCACAGTTCTATGGGTGTCACATGTATCTACTTGGAAGGAACTAAGTTTAGAATATAGTTTGCAGTTTTTAGTACACAACCCTAAAATGAAAAAGGCAAACAATAGTAACTCATCATAAATCTAACCATTTCTAAAATATCCTGATATTTTTTCCGATACATCATTTTATTGTGGAGTTGTAGGTGCAGAACTTTGAGATGTAATTCCTTATTCTGATAAGTAATTAAAATTCATTGGAGAGGTATTCACTACCACGATCAGATCGTAAGGACTTAATACATTTCTCATGTAGTTTTTTTATTTTTGTCTTCAATTTTTAAATTTTTTGAACTATCAAGATTTATGAGGCAATAAATAAACATATCCATATTTGAGTAATCACTAATGAAAGTCATAAAATACTCGTAACCACCTCTCGCTTGAATGTTCATTGGGTCACAAAAATCAGAATGAATTAACTTTATTTTAGCATTTGCTCTATTTTCTTTTGAGGAAAAAGGTCTCTTATTTATTTTTCCTTTTAAACAGAATTCACATTTTGGTGGTGCCTCCACTAATGAATCTAAAAGTCAATCCCAAACAAATCTTCAAATTTTGTCTAAATTTATGTGACATAGATGCTAATATCATAAATAAGTCTTATTAAATTCAAAAGAACGTTTTCTTTTACTTGAAAAGGTAACATTATTTAGTTCCATAATTTGTTACAATTCAGGAGAGACACTAATAATAAAAAGACCATCAATCAATGTACCAATAGAGATAAAATATTTATTATAGCTAATAACACAATCGTTATAACAAGAAATTAACACCATATCAATTTCTCAAGGCTTTAGAAACTGAAATCAATTTTTTTTCTAACAATAGGTGCATATAATGTGTCTTTTAAAATTAAAATGCTATCACTACTAAACGAAATACTAATATTTTTTAATGCTAAAGCTGGAGCTACTGAACCATTAGCTTGAAAAATACTAACTTTACCTTTATTCAGCTTGGGCATTTCTTAAAATTCCTGCAAAGTAGTGCAGATGTGATCAGTGACTCCTAAATCTACACAAAATGATGTGGTAGAAACAACTGCTAAACACATTTCAACGAGAACTGAAAGTGAAGCTTGCTTGTTTTCTGCTTGGCTAGGGAAACTTGACAATGTGTTTTCCAATGGCCTGACATTTTGCAATGAAGACACTTGCCTTTAGGCTTTTTCATGCCACCAGCTGGAGCTACCAATTCCTTAGTATTGTGCTTCATTTTCTTCCTGTTTTTCACCTTTCAATTTAGAAGTAGAACTTTTCTCAACTACACTATGATTCTGAAGTTTATTTTGACCCAAAACAATGCTAAAAGATGTAAAAGCAGGTATATTGAATCTGAGATTTGAAACATTACATAGATAATTAAAACAGTCATATAAACATTGAATAGTTACATTCAATCTTTTATATATATATATATGCCTCTCAAATAGTCAATCGATGGGATTAGAGAATTACTCATGCAATATATGTATATATAATAACTAATTATTCACTCTATGAACTTTTACAGACCCAACTTAGATGGAGAGTCTACAGTTAATTTAAGTCAAGTGAAAATCAAACCTTAGTTACATTGGTTCAATAATATATTATTCAGTTTAAGAGATTTAATACAAATTATCAAACTAGCAATTAAATATATAAAGACTTGTATTAAATTTATTCGATAGGAAGGAAGGTCTAAGTCAACACATAAACTCAATACTTCATTACTATTTAATCATAGTAATTATGTGAAGAGCCCTTATTACCAAATAATTTTTCTCTCAAATTTTATACTAAATTTTTTCTAGAAAAATCTAATTCATACGAAATACCATCTCACAGACATATATACAATTTCATACGCGTGAGAAAATAATACATAATGTAGAGAATTCTGTAATTTCAAGAATCATGGATTATTGCTCTTGCCATTCACGTGATCTCAACCAAGGAATCGCTTAAAAGAAATTTTCAGCTACAAGTAAAGTTTGGGGAGAATAAAGATCTCATGAACCATTTGTTTCATTAACAATAAAATAATAAAATTTCCTTTTTTATGAGTAAAAGATTCCATACATAGTGTAGCCACCATATACATGTGAAACAAGAAAACTAAAACCCAAGTCTTGATTTTACTCTTCACAGAGAACAAGCAAAAAGAATTTTCACAGAACTTGATATGGTTTCCATGATGTAGCCGACATCAACAAGCTCAGTTTAATTCAATTCTTTTTTGAATAAAATTCTTCTCAAAGATAAAAGAAAATACCCCTTCAACAATACAAAGAAGAAATAGTTCATATTATGCTAATTAAACCACCAAAACCGAACACGTGAACAACAAAAATCCAACCTTCTTTTTTTCATTATTAAATAATGTAAGAATTGGGCTAAATTTCAAGTTTACCATATCATGGTGTTGTTTATCACAACCGATGTCTCACAACACGGTATTAATTCTCACACGATTTACATAAAATAAAAAAAAATAAAAAAAATAAAAAAAACTTCAATCGGAGTTTACCGCACACATATACCTTTTGTCTAAATCATCTATAAAAATGTAAACTAGGCTCGTGATGCCAATTGTTGAAAAATAGTATACAACGAAAGTATACCAGAATCACACTGCTTACATGAATTATAAACATAAATATGTAGCTCACACAAAGCGTGCTTAAAATTAACCAAAAAATATCTCTTGAAGCGTGAGCAAATATTTTGAAGCAAGTCTGTTTTCAAACCTACAGTCTTCTATAGCGATCTCAAATTTGCAGCTGAACTCTCTCAAGGGCAAATGCAAAATAGAAAACTAATATTTAAGTTAGGTAATCCCTATTTATAGACAACTCTCCCAGTCTAAGAAGAAAAGAAAAACACACATCTGAAAAAGGTAATGACTTCTCCTTTTTTCATATAAAATAGAATCTGACATTTTATTTAATATGGACACGGTAGGAACCACAAAATTAATAAGAATCCTTATCATGGAAATAATTTAAATAGTAATTTGAATTATTATCATGATAATAAATTACAAATCATTCCACTAAAAATTCATAATTGCACTCTTCTAATTTTATTTTGAAAATTTTCATTAAACACTTATGTGATTCCCATGTTAAGACTACATATACTAATTAATAAACCAACTTATTGATAAATTTAATATAATGATTAATTTCCTTTAGAGCGATACTAACTTATTTTATATGTTGGATTAATAAATCCACCGATCGAGTTTATACATGAAAACTTATAAGTTTCTCATAAAATACGTGTAATCAATCTCTATACTAAGACATGGATTCCATTAGCTAACTTATTATTTCACCTATATATATTGTTATCATCCAATCTGCTAGGAATATTGACACATCTCAAAATCTCACCTTTTAATAAATCACTACGATAAATATTATATATAGTTCATCATAGTTATATCAAGATTGAGAATATAAGTATATTTAATAGTTTACAGAATATACTTTTATCAATCAGTCTAAAACAATTATCTCTACTCGATCTTGTTCAATACATACAAAATGCACTAGAACGAGACGTTAGAACTATACCATTCTCGTAATCAAAATAGATTATATTCAATCTCGTGCTACAATCATTCTGATGGTTTGTCCAAATTTTTATCTACGATTGTGAACTATAACTTTAACTTATAAAAATCGATGACTTAATCTTTTGTGTATAAGCTAAACTCTATACAGTAAATCATTTACTATATAAGTTGAGTACACATATATGACAATTATCTATTTACTGTAACAATTTATTGAATTGAATAAACAATAAATAAGAAATCATTCAATTAATAATACTATATCAAAATACATAATTTATAGTCTATCCTAACAATAGTTTTCCTGCCAATTTTGTGGTGTATCTTCGTGGATGTTATGACAGCGAAATCCTACCTGGGTGGTGACTTCATGACAGAGTTCTGGGTGTATAGCAAGGTAAGAACTTTCTTTTATAGGCCTATCTACTTTTGACCCCGCATAGTATTTTACAGGGAAAATCTGTAACTTTTGTTAGATTTTCATAGCACTTCTTATTCTTCTTGTTGACTGAGTTTCCACATAGATTTTAGTAGGGCCGTAGGAGTGTCAAATAGGTGGATTGGGTTGATATTGAAGTTATTAAATGTGTTGAATTAGGTATTGAGTTGGGTCATGACCCACTTAAATTCACTTTGAGTTGAAATGGATTAAAATCGAGTTGGGTCTTGACCCGCTTAATTTGATCCGCTTAATCTAAAAAATATTAACACATTGATATTTACCCTTTGTAAATTCAACATAAGAAAATAAGTTTGGATGCAATTGGGAAGTTGGGTGGCTGGGTAGGGAGTGAGGGTGGGGTAAGAATAATTTTTAAAAATTTTAATTTTCTTGAAAATTCATTTTTTAACATTTTTTTTTATAAAAAATAATTGTTTGGGGGAGGGATATGC
>NW_025889621.1:94238-100595 GCF_002878395.1 Capsicum annuum
ACAAAACATACATATGTATTTACGAAATACATATCATATTCATATTAAACAGTAACAAACATAACTATACTATATATCTTCATATGTATTTGCGAAATACAAAGGTGACTCATATAAAATAAGTATATACATATGGATCAGGTATGTGTTCTGTAAATACATTTGTAGAGCAATATGTATTTTATACGGTGTTGGATTTGTCTTTGAACTATACATACTATGTCATTTTAGAGGGTAACATATGTACTTATTTGTTTTCTTTTACTGTTTAAGATATGTATCATGTATTTTTTTATTACCTATATGTATATGTATATAATTGTCATTTTTCTAATAGAGATTTTGTCTCCTATATGTTTATATATACATATGAGTCAAATATGTATTTCTGTAAATACATATGCAGATATACATGTATGTTTTTTTACCGTAAATACATATGCAGATCTGTATGTCTATTTATTTTGTATATTTTTTATTATGTATATATGATATAGATAATTGTTTTTTAAAAATAAAAGATAGAGATAGAAGAGTAAAAAAAAAAGAAAAAACGAAAATGAATAATAAAAATTAAAAAAAACGAAGTGAAAAAGAAAAAAGAAAAAAAGAAAGAGAAATAAAAACTAGAAATAGAAGCGTAAAAAACAAAAGCGAAAATTTTTTTTAAAAAAAAAAAAGAAGAAGAAAACGAAAAACATATGAGAAAAGAAAAAAAAAAGAAAAAGAAAAAAGAAAAAAAACGAAAAAGGAAAAAAAAAGAAGTAGAAGAGAGAAAATAAAGTGGAAAGAAAAAATAGAAAAGAAAAAGAAATTAAAATTAAAAAAAAATGAAAAAAATAACAAGAAAAAATAGTTAGAGATATATAAGAGAATGATATTTTGACATTTTGAAGTTCATGGAAATTATAATCTTCATATTTGAGTTTGATTTGGAAAAGAAATCTACTAATTTAAATAAGAGTAATTTATGAAAATTTAATTAGATGGGATAATTATTTCTTATTTAACTCAACTAATTTGAGTAAAACAAGGGCAGTAAATCTTGTTGTATATGTACTTGTATAGCAACAGTTTACTTCAATATAAAATACAATTTGCTATTTTCCGTAATTATGAAACTGTTGCTATAAAAGTTACAATGAAGACTCTATAGTTGTTATTTCTGAAATTTTTCTATTTAAAAATGGGCTGGGACTTGATGGATTGAGATTTACCCAATAGTAAATTGTGTAAACAACATAAATCCCCTAGTTAATGAAACTAATTACACAAAATCCCTTCTTATTTTCTCTCTCCCGATTTTCGCAAAGATACTCATACATTTGGCCTTCTATTATACATTGGTCGAATGTATGATGAAACAACTAATCCTAAATTTAAGGTAAGAGAAATCATAAATTATTTTACAGTTCCTTAATTAACGGCAATAATTAGCTAACATTAACTCGTTTAAGGATAAAACTAGTAACTGGTGTTAGAATTTCAAAACTTTTCTTAAACATCAATTTTTTTTATTTTTTTTTGGGAATCATGATCTGGAAAGCCAAAAACAACCAATTTATTCTACATACGTTCTACAATACTACTAAAATCAATATGAATATCCCCATATTGTTGTGATATTCTGGTATTTAGGAGTCAGAAATTAGTTATCAGTCATACAAAAGTGACGCAATAATTGTTTTAGAAAGTATAACTTTCTTTAAATTGGTTGCTACGATCGCCATGAAATTGTATATCGACGAAGTACGTAAAAAAATTGAAGTTAAATATGTGGTTGGAGGAAATTCTTCTCCAATTGTCTTAAGGAACGACAATGGAGTGAAGGTTTACGATGAGTTGAAGAAACAATTTTCTGGATTGGTTAATTTTTTGCTTTATATTTTCAATTTCGACAAATCCAATAAGGAAATACAGTTTGATAAAGAAACAGGTGTTGTATTGTGTATCGATTTTTTTTGTTGATCTTATAATCTATGGTAATATGGTTTTAGAGGTTTTGAAGAAGTTTATGTTCTAAAGTTGGGTTCTGTGTTGCTGAAGCTCATAGAGGTACGAATGTATAATGTGTTATTATACATTCATGCCAATGTATAATAAAACCGTGCCAGTCCAAGAAATGTATGGTAATATGATTTTAAACATTATGAAGTAGTTTGTGTTTTATAGTTGGGTTTTGTATAGTTGAATAATTAAATTACGAATGTATAATATTTGATTATACATTCAGACAAATGGATAATGAAAACTGGGGCAGTGCCAGAAATTGCATTTTGTCTCTCTATATATATTTTTAATACTTTTGTTTTAATACATTGACTCAGTTTAAAAAAAATTGAAGCTATGTACTGAGTTATCGTAACAAAGACTGCAAGTGGATCTTGAAGACGTCTTCTATGAATGAATCGAAAATGTGCCTAGAAATATGGCTAATGGGCTGTAGATCTAGGCCTTCTGGTAACATGGTCTCTATATGGCCAGGCCAATTGCCACAAACTAATTTTACTCTTTCACCAGTTGCATCATCTACTATACATCTAGAACTTGTTGATAATGGTAAACAATGAGAAAAAGTTGAAAAAGAGTAAAGAAAAATAAATATTGTGGCTAATTTCACCATGTTTTTATCCGAAGAGTATCAAAGAACATAAGCAGAGGATCCATTAGAAATAGCAATTACACTTATGAAATAAAATTGGTTACGTTGAATGAAAAGAATTGATTGATCTCATATATAGATAGCAGTAGTTAATCTTGATGTGATCGGACAAAAAAAATTTATCTCAAAAAACTAATCCTTATCTGATCCGTTGAGGAGAATTCTGTTCGAATTATAAGTGGTAATAGCTTAAAAGAATTTGTATCCTATCAGGTTATGTAAAATACTATACTTAATTTATCACAATAAGTAAAACTAGTTGAAACAAAATGTAGGTAATTTACTATAACGTAAAAAGTTTGTAGTATTTTTTGGGCCAAATGTACACCATCTCTTAATTTGTATCCAATTAGGTCACATAAAAGATAAATTATCCACAATTTTCCATAATATGTAAAGTTGGTTGAAAAACAAAATAGATGGTTAACTATAACCTGTTAAATTTGTAGTATGACTTATTTCACAAGATACACGTTCTCTTTTAGAGTCCTAATTAACAGATAGTAGATTGGTATGGAATAGTAATAAATAAGACTATAATCTATATTTGTGTATCATGTAGATCGCTTCAAATTGCGACCTATTATTTACTTAATCGGCTTCAAGTTAAGCGATATTTTTGCTTTCCGGGAGTCAATTAAACAGATAAGATCAACTCAATATTACTAAAATTATATATTCAAAAATTATGTAAAAAAATATAATAAGTTGCAACTCTATTCATGTCAATATAACAGCATACTCAATGCAATTTTACACATGGGCTCCTATCGAAAAAATCTCTTGAACTCTACTAAACATTGGCTGACACAAACTTGAACCATTGAGTTTGAGAATTATCAATACTTTTTTCATCTAAGCCAACACATTTCCTAACCAAAACTTTAGATGAAGAATAATAAGTATCATAATCCAAACACAACTCCTTCATATTCTCATCAATATTTAAAAGTTGATAATTTGAAGCAAGTTTCCATGTAATTTGCTCATTGCAATCTAAAAATAACAGTTAAACCTGTATGAGGGTAACTTATACATCTAAAAATTTAAATCAGGACCATAATTAAACAACATATACAAATGTATGATGGTTATTTATACATCTAACAATTTATATCAGACCCTAAATAAACAACAATTACACATGTATGAGGGTAACTTACACATCTCAAAATTAATATCAAACCTAATTAAGCAACAAATATACATGTATGAGGGTAGCTTACACATTTAAAAAGTAAACTGTTGTAATGTATAATGTCACCTTATACAAAATTAATACTTTATAACGGTTTATTTTTTTATAACTGCCAATGTATAACCTATAGAAATATATTTCAGAATACCTACATTATACATTAGTGGGATGAAATAGCTAATGTATAATGTCTTATTATACATATGTCAACTTATATATAAACTCATAATCAATATCCTCGGAAGACGTGGTCGACTAGAATCATGAAACTTTTCTTACTTGCCGCTTTAGAACCTGACTTCTTCGATCTAGAACTAGCCACTTCCTTCAATTTCTGCATTGTTGCTGGTTCGTTTCGATGCTTTGAACAATTCTCTGTGAAATTGGGTTCTTCACAATCAAATGTACCAGGAACAAACCCAACGAAAATATCTTGTTTTTGAGAATCTAACTGACTAAGTCCTAAACTAAAGTTAGGACAAGAATTCATTACTAATTTTACACTATATCGATTAAGCAAAAGAAAGTACAAACCAAGAAAATAAAAAATCTAACTTGTAGTATATGAAGAAAAACGAAAAAATCAAACTACGAAAGTTGAATATACTTGCAAAATACAGTAATTTCATAGAAACAAACATGCATTCATAGAATAAACGAAACAAATCCTAAATTGGTAAAGTTGAAAAAAAAAAAAGTAAATCAATAAAATCAATTAAAGCTTCAAAACTTACAAATTGATAACCTCCAAGTAGATTACTTGAATTTTGCCGTGAAAAAAGGGTTTTCAAATATGGAGAAAAAAATCGGGTGTAATGAGAGCAGATGGGGAGCAAAATACGGAAGAAAATATAGTGTTTTAGATGTATAAGGTTTGTGAGAGAGAAAGTAACAAAAAAGGGGATTTATGTAATTAGTTTGAGATTTATGTAAATACTTTACCAAATTGATATTTAATGTAATAAGGTAACTTTAGTTTGTATATATATATATATATATATATATATGTAAATTTTAGTAGTAAATTATCTTGAACTCAATCTATTAACTATTAGACAGGTTGAACGGGTCAGCTCAATTTAAGCTCATTTTGACACCCCTAGATTTTAGTGATGTGGGAGTACAATTAGAAGTGCGCAAGTTAGAGTTCAACGGGAAAAGTTAAAGCTATCCTTCCTTAGAGCCTACGAGCAGTATGACTAGTATAGATAGACGAGCTATTTCTAGCCATAGTGGTTGATTTTGTTGGCTGCCTAGTGGACATATTATCCTTTGTGTGGACTCTTAGAGGATGTTTGGTTTGAAAATAAGTTATTTCGAAATTAATTAGTAATCTCAGAATTAGTTATTCCCTCAAGGAGGGATAAGAAAAATATTACAATTTCGAGACAACTAATTCCGGAATGAGTTATCTTATGTATTTTGTTCCAATCAAACATGAGATAAGTTCCTCTTCTAAGTTAATTTAGGAATTAGTTATCTGTATTCCTCCTACCAAACAACCCCTTATTATATAGATAGTGACTTGGTGCTAGACACGACTTAGATTACTTGTATAGGTCCCTTGTTGCTTATCTTGCTCACATTTGGGGCTGTTTAACCTTGATTATTGTCACGCTTGAGCTATTTGATTGTTTGTTATTGCCTGCAGGGTACTGTGGTTAGTTACAGGAATTATGCCTGCGTCACCAGGGCTATATGCAGATTGCCTAAGGGGCTATGAAGTATATTAAAGTCTACAGGGGGCTATGAAGTATATTAAAATGTACAGGCTATTTTGATTGCCTAAGGGGTATTAATGAAAAGTTGTTCACTCGCTGGCTAATGTTTGCGCAAAGAGGCTAAATTGAGGCTTACGGACTACGCAGCTGTCTAAGAGGATGGAGCATTTATACATGATCTCTGTGTAATGTTTCTTTGGATATTGAAATCTGTCACTGAGTTATTAGAAATCTACACTTTGGCTTATTTAACGAGCATTTAAAGCAGAGATTTCGTCCACATTAACTCATAAAAAACAGATATTCCAGTTTAGGTTAGATATAAATTTCTTTTATTCGATGGTGTAAAGCACATATTGTTATTGCATAAAATTTAGGATAAATTACTTATAATTGTACCTTAAGTTTTTATTATAACTTAAAATCTCATCCAACTAAACTAATTACAAAAATTTTCTTTTACTTAAAATAGTTGTCTCTTTTTTCTGATACATCTAGAAAACCCACCCACATCCCCTTATTATGCCGTAAATCAAGCCCAAAAATCATGAAATATATCCCACGATTTTCTCAACTCATCCATTTTGAATTCTCACCATGTTCTCATCTTCATCTTCTACTTCAACATTCAAATTACAACTTTCATTAACTTTCTTTTGAATTTCCACCATGTTCTCAACTACTACTCAATTAGATCTAACAATTGTTATCTTTCCTCCATTAACTTTCTTTTTTAATTTCTACCATTTCATTATGATATGAACGACATTGATTTT
>NW_025889622.1:0-2488 GCF_002878395.1 Capsicum annuum
TTTTTTTTATCCTGTAGTAATTGCAGAGTTACAAATTTCTGTATAATAATTTATCCTATCTGTGCTATAATGTATATCTAATTCTAGATTTTCAATGTTATTTATTATCTTGTGTTGTTCTTCTCGTAATGAGTTTTTTAAATTATATAAACTATCACATGTATTTTTATCTAAATTTTCTAAGGTTTTTTCTATCCATATTAATTTTTCTTTTAGGTCTTCCATTATTTTCCTAATTCGGTTTCTATAATTAATTTCATTATTTAGATTTTCTTGATTTTCTCTAGTTTGTCTAATATATTCTAACATTTTTTAATCTGAATAATATCCTTCTGGGTAACTTTCTTCGTATAACTGTTCTAGACAATTTGCAGTTTCAATTTCATAGTTTATTACTTCTTCTAATATTATTTTCTTGATATCTATTATTTTTATATCTTTAAGTATATATAAGATTAAAACTTTAAGATAATCTAGATAATCTATCTTTTAAAATTGGTTTTATTATAGTGTTTTGTAGTTGTTTGTTTTAGCCTTAGTAGTTTTTGCATATTTTTATTAAGAAATTTTATATCTTTATTTTCCATGTATTTATCTATATTTATTTTTATCTTTTTTTCTAGTAACTGCATATTTTTTATATCTTTTTCTAAAAATTTTATGTAACTTATCATCGTAAATATTTGTAAGAGTAGTTAGGTAGATATGGTATATAATTTACTCTAGTCATGTAATATCCACCAAAATCTTTTTCTAATATGATTTTTCTTATATCTGCTACTTTTATATTTCTAAGTGCATACAAAATAAGTATTTTGAATTTATCTACCATCACATCAGATATATTATCATTCATTTTCATAAAATTGCTTTTTTTCAAAATATTCCCTTCAACCATGTACATAAAATATAGTCATCTTAGCTTACTCTATACTAGATTATTCTTAAATAATATGTTCTTCCGTCACTATTAACATGGTAATCCGGATACTTTTTCCCTTAAACAGCGCCTCTACTCTGGTTACTCTCCGCCATGGCTTCTTGCCTCATTGGTTTCACCTTTAGGATGGCATAGTCCTTAGGGATATTTCTCCGTTTCCTCTTTGTTAATAAACTTCTTAACATATTATTCTTCGAATAATTCTACTATAAAGTAACTAATATGAATTTATTTTATCATACCATGATTGTTGGGAATTATGAAATTAGCTATTCATAATCATAAATAGATATACCTGTTCAGGTAGCTTTGTTATTTCTGAGTTTTGTTGTTCCATAGCTTTTTCCATTGGAATATGTTTATCTAATTAACTGAGTAAAATATTTTTTGTGGATTGGAGAGAGCAAAGGTGCTTCAACGCATGAAGGCTTGCCTTTGCAATGCCTTCTGCCTTTGATATATATAGAACGAAAGAATAAGATTACAATTTACACATGTTTCTTGTTTCTAAAACTAAGACTAAAGAAAGTGAAAAGTCAAAGAAAGGGGGGCCTATGCCTATCTAACTTTTCTAACTTTTCTAACTTTTCTAACTTTTCTAACTTTACGTAAAGTTTTTCAACAATCTAATTAATGTACAACTATTTCAATCAAGACTTTTGTTACATTAATATACAATAATTCTGCCTTTGTACAGTATCTTGTCTCCGTTGATTTTGTCGTATCTGTTCCATTATTGCTCTGTATCTGCTCCATTATTGCTCTTTTATCTTATCTTTCCAGCTGACATTTTGTCTTCTTGATTTTTATTCTAGATGTACCTCTGGAATAATATTATCTTCTCCATTGCACCTCGAACATTGGTGGTCTGGATATTTATGTCCAATTATTTTACAGTATCTTGTTAGCAGTCCTTTTGAAATAAATCCCTTTTTTATTGCTCTCGCGGTAGATTGTTTTTCTGGGTTAAGTAGCGTCATTATCCATTGTCTTACGTCTTCCATATCTGCTTGTCGTAGCTCTTTTGAATTTGAATATATCATTTGATGATCTCTTGAATAGTAGCTCCATATTGGGTTTTCGTTAGCATAGTTATTTGCTAGTTCTTGAATGATCGTAGCTAGTCCGATAAGTCTTTTATTTGCATAAAAATCTGGTATCTCGATTCTAGGTATCTCTGGTTGTTGCGTAATATCTTCTGGTATAATCATATCCCTTGTTAGTCCTATCTTTACAACTTGTATAACTGGTTTTATTTCATCATATAATATCTCTGCTGGTGCAGTATAACACTTTATATAAAATAAATTTCCTTTTGTTATTCTTTTGTAGGTAGTAAATATCTTGTATAATTCTTCCATAGCTGTTAGCTCTTCTCCGTCTTGGGTATATATGGTATTTAGTAGTCCATAGTCAAAACAGGTTTTAACTAGGCTTGGGTTAGTTTTGGGTAGTGCGATTAATTTATTGTATCCTTGTAGTTTTTTGGGTTATATAATTGGTATTTGGTTCTTTGATGTCTGTAGCTCTGGGGTTATGGTTTAGAAA
>NW_025889623.1:0-2321 GCF_002878395.1 Capsicum annuum
TGTTTTATTTTTTGTGGCGATTTGGGTGGATAAACGGACGAATCAGTGTGAATGGGGCATTTTTGGGCCAAATTAGTGTGCTATAACCGCCGGATTCGGGGGTGTGTTCGGGGTCCGGGAGTACTGTAGGATGAAAATGGATCGGGGCGTGCCAGGTAGGTTGGGGATTATCCCAGTGTGGTCCGTCTAAATTTTTGTGGCCTTTTGGGTGGACAAACGGGCGAAATGACCCAAAAGGGGCATTTTTCTGCCAAATCGGTGTGCTATAGCCCACAGTTTCAGGGGTGGACCCGGGGTTCGGGCGTGCAGTGGGACAAAAATTGACCGAGGCATGCCAGGAAGGTTAGGGATCGGCCCAGTATGTTCCGTTTAATTTTGTGGCCATTTGGGTTGACAAACGGGTGAAACGGCGTGAACGGGACATTTTCAGGCTAAATCGACTTGCTATAGCCCATGATTCGGTGGTGGACCCGATGTTCGAGCGTGCTGTAGGCCGAAAACCGATCGGGGCATGCCAAGGAGGTTGAAGAACATTCCATTGTGGTCCATATAATTTTTCGTGGCTATTTTGGTGGACAAACGGGCGAAAATGTGTGAAAGGGGCATTTTCAAGCAAAATCGGTGTGCTATATCCCATGATTTTGGGGGGGGGCCCAGGGGTCGGGGCTGTTGTTTTGCCAAAATTCAACTGGGATGTGCCAGGGAGGTTGGGAATCATTGCACTGTGGTCCGTTTAAATTTTTGGTGTCCATTTGGGTTGACAAACGGGCAAAACGGGGCAAACGGGGCATTTTCAAGAAAAATCATTGTGCTATTGCCCACGGTTTTAGGGGTGGGCCCAGGGTTAGGGCGTGCTGTGGGCTAAAAATCTATTGGGGCATGTTAAAGGGGTTGAGGATCGTCCTAGTGTGGTCCGTTTAATTTTTTGTGGTCATTTGGGTGGACAAACGGGTGAAATGGCGCGAATGGGAAATTTTTGGGCCAAATCGGTGTGCTGTAGCCCACGATTTTGAGGGTGGGGTCGGGGTTTGGGAGTAATATAGGTCGAAAATCAGTCGAGGAATGTCATGTAGGTTGGGGATTATCCTAATGTGATCCATTTAAATTTTAGTGGCCTTTTGGGTGGACAAACGGGCGAAACAGCGCGGGCGAGTAATGTTTAGGCCAAATTGATGTGCTATAGCCCACGGTCTCGAGGGTGGGCATGGGGTTCGAGCATGCTGTGGGCCGAAAATTAATCGTGGTATGTCAGGGAGGTTGGGGATCATCCAGTATGGTTCGTTTAATTTTTTGTGGCCATTTGGGTTGACAAACCGGCAAAACAGCGTGAATGGGGTATTTTCGGGCAAAATAGGTGTGCTATAGCCCACGATTTTGGGGTGGGCCCAGGGTTCGGGCATGCTATGGTTGGAAAATCAACCGAGCGTGCCAGGGAGGTTGGGGATCGTCCAGTGTGGTTTTAAGTTTTTGTGTCCATTTAGGTAAACAAACGGGCAAAACGGCACGAACGGGGCTTTTTTGTGCCAAATCGATGTGCTATAACCCACAGTTTTGGTGGTGGGCCTAGGTCCGGGCGTGCTGTAGGTCAAAAATTGATTGGGGCGTACCAGGGAGGTTGGAGATCGTCCAAGTGTGGTCCGTTTAATTTTTAGTGGCCATTTGGGTGGACAAATGGGCAAAATAGCGCGAACGAGGCATTTTAGGGCCAAAATGATTGTGCTATAGCCCACAATTTTGGTAGTGGGCCTAGGGTTCGGGCGTGCTGTGGGATGAAAATCTATCGAGGAATGTCAGGGAGGTTGTGGATCATCCCAGTGTGGTCCGTTTAAATTTTTATGGCTATTTGGGTGGATAAACAGGCGAAAAGATGCGAATGGGGTTTTTTGGGCAAAATCGTTATGGTATAGCCCACAGTTTTGGGGGTGGGTTCAGGGTCCGGGTGAGCTGTGGGTCAAAAATTGATCGGGACATGCCAGGTAGGTTGGGTATCGTCCTAGTGTGGTCCGTTTAATTTTTTATGGCTATTTGGGTGGACAAACGGGCAAAACGGCGTGAACTGGGTATTTTTTTTGGCTAAATCAGTGTGCTATAGCCCACGATTTTAGGGGTGGGTTCGGGCTCTGGGCATGCTGTGGGCCGAAAATCAATCGGGACATGTCAGGTTGGTTGGGGATTATCCTAATGTGATCCGTTTAAATTTTAGTGGCCTTTTGGGTGGACAAACGGGCGAAACAGCGCGGACGAGGAATGTTTAGGCCAAATTGATGTGCTATTGCCCACGGTCTCGAGGGTGGGCACGGGGTTCGAGCGTGCTGTGGGCC
>NW_025889624.1:0-1136 GCF_002878395.1 Capsicum annuum
AAAAAAACAAAATGCAAAAGTAGCGAAACACCTAAAAAGTATGTTTATACGATCTAGGCATGTATTTGAAGTTTCTCCGGGATTAGTAAGGCGAAAAGAGATCACCCCAGCCTACTGGGAGCTCTAACATGAGCTATCGATAAGATACGCTCTGCTGAAAATATTTTAAAAGGAAACAAACCACATCACATCTGGTTGAACTGTCACCCCTAGCCACACGAGACAATCTTGTACTTTGCCACATACGTGAGTTCAGTCTTCCAATACCTACCAGAGTTCTGTGCTTGGTGAAAATACAAAAAATTTTCAGGCACAACGGTAGCAGAAAACTAGATGAAGCAAAACAAATATGGATTTTTTTCAGAATGAGAGAACTTCAAAGTTCCATACTTGAAGATGACACTGATGAAAATATTTTTTTGATAATCGAGAAATCCTCGAACGCTAGCTGACACATTGGAACTGAACATTAATGTGCTTCAGCATGCTGTCTAAATAATAAAAATACAATGGAACTAATACAAAGTGATTAGTTCAACTAGGCAGAGAGTTCATACAATCACTTTTAGTTTTTGACAAAAGTCATATGCAACGCAAGGTTAAGCCCCGAAAAATGACAAAATCTAACTCGTTACAGCGCTGTAAATTGCCCAGTTTGACATCCTGATATATGTTCCCAACAGGTCGAGCAGCTTAAGCACGGATGTGAAGTTGTATGACCACTGCCAGTTCTGCGACTCCTACAATATAAGCAAATGATGAGCTACAACAGCTTCTCTTAACAGAACCTCGTAATATTTCAAGGAAAAAGAAAACTACTTCTAACATTAAAATGAAAAAGAGGTTGTAGTATGATTACCTCAAAAAGATGTTGTCTTGATCGTACATGAGTAAATACTAAGTAAGTAATTTTGGAGAGATCAAGCTTTTTGTATAAACAAATCCATTCCGAATCCATTCTGAATGAGATTGAGGCCAAAAACCAGATGATTCTTTGGTTATCTTAAATATATAACCACAACGGTCAAAATGCTTGCAACGGAGTAACACTTCACCATCTGAAAACCTGTATTCTGGTACCAAAGAATAAAGATCGGTACTTTGGATAGTAAAAAATCGAGTCCAACATTCCTTAA
>NW_025889625.1:0-1684 GCF_002878395.1 Capsicum annuum
CTCACTCAATGGCTAATGATCACACCGAGTTTTTGTAGGGAAAAAGAGTGTTTATGCTATCAAAAATCATGTCTACTTGAGGAATATTTCATCTATTTATAGCCTGAATGTGCCCCTTTGGAATATGGATGGCAGTAGCATCCCAAGTTGTTGTCATTTATGTTGATCAGAACCAACATATTTCCTTTTTAAATACGTATCTTTGGCTACACAGTCATAGTAGATATGTTGAATGACCCATTTGATTGAATATCCTGTCTGAGAAACATTTTAAATGTGAACATGCGTGTTTGTTTTCTTTTCTTTGATTTTTGTTTATTGATTTTTGGTTTATGATATTTCTAGTATTGGTGTAAGCATCACAAGGAAACAAGTGTAAATCTCTTTGCGAGCGTATTTGTTGTTACTGTAAAATTACAAGGGGTTTGAAGGAGAAAGAGAATTGTTTGATTAGGAAACTTAAAATTATGTGTTGATATCAGTTGGATGTCAGGGATACTTAGTAGAATAAACAACAATATCCTATCTAAAAGTACTGGAAACAAAGCTGGGAGTAGTATTGTATAGATTATCAAATAAAGTCTCTAATTTTTAGGCGATTGGAGTAGCAGCTTTCTAAGAAATATTTAGCAGCAACATATTAATTTCGATAATTAATGAATTTTAATTCTTATAAGAAATTAGTGAATGATCACTCACTAAAGTTGCATCCTCTTTATTTTGATTGACTAATTATTATCTATCACAAAGTTGTTGAAATTTCTGAATGCTTTATGTATGCTATTACAAATTGTTTTGTGAAACTTGTTAACATAGTATGCATCTTTATGTTATTTTCAATGTTTTCGGGTACACAAATCTGTATTTAGGAACACAACAACTTCAACACAAGTTAAAGTCTAAAACAAGAACATCTATGAAGTTACAAAACAACTTCAACACAAGATTAAAAATAATCTATCCAAGATGTGTGTTATTATTTAAAAAATAAGATGAAACAGAAATTTAAAGCCAAGTCCCCCGACTTCACAGAGTTTCCTTAAGAAATAATTCCTCTTATTGTATCCGAGGTTATGAAATTTTCCTCCCAGGATAGAATGACTTTCAATCCAACAATAGTGGTACCTCAAATTATTAGATTCGTTGAGCTCACTCAATGGCTAATGATCACACCGAGTTTTTGTAGGGAAAAAGAGTGTTTATGCTATCAAAAATCATGTCTACTTGAGGAATATTTCATCTATTTATAGCCTGAATGTGCCCCTTTGGAATATGGATGGCAGTAGCATCCCAAGTTGTTGTCATTTATGTTGATCAGAACCAACATATTTCCTTTTTAAATACGTATCTTTGGCTACACAGTCATAGTAGATATGTTGAATGACCCATTTGATTGAATATCCTGTCTGAGAAACATTTTAAATGTGAACATGCGTGTTTGTTTTCTTTTCTTTGATTTTTGTTTATTGATTTTTGGTTTATGATATTTCTAGTATTGGTGTAAGCATCACAAGGAAACAAGTGTAAATCTCTTTGCGAGCGTATTTGTTGTTACTGTAAAATTACAAGGGGTTTGAAGGAGAAAGAGAATTGTTTGATTAGGAAACTTAAAATTATGTGTTGATATCAGTTGGATGTCAGGGATACTTAGTAGAATAAACAACAATATCCTATCTAAAAGTAC
>NW_025889626.1:0-5801 GCF_002878395.1 Capsicum annuum
ATGCCCCCTACACTTCCAAACCCATTTCAAGGTGATTTATACTCGATTTAGGGGTCACGTGGGCTCATTCTTAGCTCTATTTACCTGTCAAAAGACTCTGGCCTTACAAAGAGAGAGGAAAAATTTTATTTTTATTTTAAAGTGAAGATGGGCACAATGGGTAATAGATCAATCCGCCAACTTGAAGAAAGTTTTAATTTCAATGTCTGTGACTTTTGTTATAAT
The DNA here is from genome assembly GCF_002878395.1 of Capsicum annuum. Classification (NCBI taxonomy): domain Eukaryota; kingdom Viridiplantae; phylum Streptophyta; class Magnoliopsida; order Solanales; family Solanaceae; genus Capsicum; species Capsicum annuum. The sequence goes on from NW_025889626.1 coordinate 226, forward strand.
TTTTTTACGACCAAAATTAATTAAAAAATATTCTTTTTTAATAAGTATATATAATGAATGTATCAACGAAAATAGCTATGAGTGTAATCTTTTGTAAGATGTTGGTATGTATGAATGAATGAAAACCGTATCTTTTCTCTTCTCCGTAGTTCCAAATTCTAACAGTTGGTATATGAAATAATCTTGTTTAACTTCATATTGAAAGTATTTTTGTTGATTAACATATTTGTAATCAGTATAGAGAGTCCAATTCCAGTTGAAATATATTAAATCCATTATCGATACGCCATTGAATCACATATTTTGCAGCAAGAGCATGTTTGATTGTTGCTAGAGTAATGAAAGCCATTAGTACCTCCCTGTTGATGTCTCTATTGATCACTCCACCAATGCCAGTATTTCCATCACTCTTGATGTATCTACCTTCTAAGTTAAGTCCTGATATCTCCAAGTTCTGGTTTATTCCAGGCAACCTCTGCTTGATAGTTTGTCAGTCTGTTTATACTAGTCACACATATAGCCAAGTGCCAGTGAAACTGTATTTAGGAAAGATAATGTACAACACAACTTGAATGTTCCAAAATTGTATGGTTCTCAATTTATGTTAAGATACATCTTTCTTTGTTCACATATTTGAGCTCAGTTCATTCCCTCCAAATTTCTTAAACATATAATGACTGGTGCAAATTTCAAAATCAGTTCATGGAAATTATTTTCAGTAATCATGTCATCAACGTTTAATAGTCCTGGCAAACGATTAGTACCAATGGGGATCCAATATACTTCCATATATATGTGATTAGTGAGTAGCAATTTCTAGCTCCTTCAGAGAAATTGTGTTGTATAGAGTCATTGGCAGACCTTCTATAGCATAAACAAGTGGCAATAGTGTGATTCCCAAATCTTGCAACCACTTAATTGAAACGAAGTTTCCCATGACAAATTAAGCCTCCAACACAAAATCGAAATCTTAAAAGCTTAAGATTTGTGCAACGACTAGCTTAAAAAGTTGTCAATTTGCTTGGAAAGTATGATCCTCTATCTAAGTAATTTTGACTGTAAATTTATACATGATATCTTTAAGGGAATAATACATAAATATGTCGTTTAACTTGGCCTCAGCTCGCATCTATAACCTCCAACTTTGGATGTGCACAAGTAAATACATAAACTTGTATAAAGTTAAACAAGTAGATATACAGGTCGTATGTGACATAATACACATAGGAAAGAACGTAGGACACGAATTGGTCACGCAGGATGCCACATCGACACGTGTCTAATTGTTCAACTTTACACAAATTTAATGGTCTACTTGTGCACACCCAAATTTGGAGGGCATAGATGAAAATTAAAGCCAAGATAAATGACATTTATGTATTTGCATTTTCATTTCGATTGAGAAAATAGAATTAGTAAGTGGCCTGCGTATCCCAATAAATAATAGTCAATATTATTTGAATTCTTTTGATTTAACTAGATTCCTATTCAACACTTTGGTAACTTAAGATACTAAATATGTAAAGCCTAATCAGCTACCATCTTCAAGCTTTTTTCTTGCATTAGTTTGCTGGAAAACTATGTGTTTAGAATTTAAAATTTTGTTGAAATTAGATTGTACTAGTAGTAGTCCTCATTTATATGCATGTTGTTTTAATGTTACAACAAATGGTTCAAAGTATATCTGAATGATTAATTAATATTTGTAACAAAGGCTTAATACAACATTAAGAGGTCTATTTAAAAAATTATAGAAAGAATCGCAGTTCACCAATTCCAATTATTCACCACGACTCCACCATTATAAACTATCCTCACCCATCACCCACCACCCGCCACACTTGGTCACAACTACCACCATTATCAATCACAATTAGTCGATGTTGCGTGCCTCTCCTTAGTAGCAAGTCTGCCACCTAGTTCTGGAGAAAGCACAACTTTAGCAACTTCAATGTAAGTAAGCAAACTCAAGGTTAAAATAATCTTTAGAATTAAATAATTATGGATAGACGTATTTAAACTAGTAACCTAAGTAAAAAATGAGTTAAATTACATGTTATAATAAGTTAAAAAACCGAAAGTAACTGTTGAATTTTTTTTAAAAAAATACTACTATTATAGTATATTTATTAAACCTTTTAGAAAAAGAATAGGGCAGTTTCCCCACACTTCAACAAGCTTCAAATCACGTAGTAAGACCTCAAGAACCAATGTGGTCATCATATTCAGCTAGTACTCTTGCACTCTACTTTGTACATGTAATTCTCAGAGTGAACATGCATGGAAGTTCTCCCAAAAATTTTCAGCAGGGCTTCAAACAATGAAGTAAGCTCTAATGAGGTGGCCGGTCAATGGAACACCTTGTTAGATTTATACGTAAACCATTGTGTTGGTCATCTCCAACTATTACTCTTACACTTCTACTTATTTGTGTAATTTTCAAATTGGACCCGAGAGTTCTCCATACTAGTAGTCTTGCACACTACTTGTTCTTGTAATTGTCAAAATGAATTAGGGAATTCCCCCAAAACTTTATTAGGGTTTCAAACAACGAAGTAACCCCTCATCATGAAGCTGTCAAGAGCACTTTAGGGAACACCTTAATAGATTCATTTATACATGATGGACCATTACGGTTGTCATCTCTAGCTTATACTCTTGCACTTCTACTTGTTTGTGTAATTTTTAAAGTGAACCCAAAAGTTCCCCTAAACACTTAAGCAGGGCATTGTTGGGGTTTTTAAGAGGTGTGAATGGAAAATAAATATTTTTTTTTTTCGAAAAGACAACACGAGAAGGATACAATTTGAATAGGCACCTTTTCGGATTGAACGGTTATGACTTTTCTAATGGGTTGTGACTTTTCCGAAGAGTTACACCTTTTCCGAAGAGTTGCACCTTTATGAAGGGGTGCACCTTTCTTCATGAAGCAACACCTTGATGGCTATAAATACCTGAATTTTTCCTCAGGTAAAGATAATTTCGAGTAGAAAAACAATCATCTTCTTCTTCTAAAAACTTTCGTGTGATCATCAAATCGTTGAGTGTGTTCAAAGTTGCTAAAAATTTGAGGTATCATTATTTTCAGAAAGAAAATCATTTTATCCTGGGAGAAAAGATTTCATAACCTAGGGTACTTGAGGGGAATGAATTTCTTAAGGACACACAGTGTATTCGGTGGACTTGATTCTATAATTTTGTGCCTCATCTTCTTCCTTAAAGTTGATAAACACTTCATTTTGATAGTTCATTCGATTATTCATTTGGGTCATTTTGATAGTTCATTCGATTATTCATTTGGACTTGTGTTTGAAGTTATTGTAACTTCATTGTATTTCTTGAAAGTTTTTCTTGAAGTTTGGATTGAAACATACAGATTTTTGTACCCGAAACAATAATTTTAATGAATTTATTGAAAAAAATTATTTTTTTTTGCTCTTGTTTGGTGAAAAAAAAATTTCACCACTTATAAATAAAGTACTTGTATAATCTGTATTGTATGATTTCTGGAGATTAAAGCTTGTTGGTTTCTACTCTATTTGGACTTGATAGTGATTTGAAGATATAAAAACTTCATCACGAGTTAAAGTTCATTCGGTTGACGATTAGAAGAACATAAAAACTTCATCGTTAAACTAGAAACAAGTTGGTGTTTAAAGTTTATAAAACTTTAAAATTAGTATTCTGACATACTAAGTTGGTTGTCTTTTTGTGACGGCAAAATGAATACCGAAAGTCATGTAAATGATGGAGTGGTAAGTGTAGCAACAACAAATGTTGCTACGATAAGCCATACAAATATTGCGCTCGCAATGGCACCTGCGGAGAAACCCAAAAAGTTTTCGGGTATAGATTTCAAGCGTTGGCAGCAAAAGATGTTTTTTTATTTGATGACTCTAAGTCTTCAAAGGTTCATTTCTCAAAATGCTTCAGAATTGCCCGAAGCGACACCGGACAAGGAGTGGTTTATTGTAATTGAGTCATGGAAACACTCAGACTTCTTATGCAAGAATTATATATTGAGTGACCTCCAAGACAACCTGTACAATGTGTACAGTGGTATGAAGACCTTAAAAGAGTTGTGGAATGCTTTGTAATGAAAGTATATAACTGAGGATGCAGGAACTAAAACTTTCTTTGTTGCAAAGCTCCTTGACTACAAGATGATTGACAATAAAACTGCCATCTCTCAAGTATAAGAATTGTAAGAAATCATTCATGATCTCCTGATAGATGGTATGAATATAGTAAATGCTTTATTTGAACATATTATATGTGTTCTTGATAATCACATGACCTTTGTTATAAGTTTGATTGCAAATGAGGCTTTCCAAGTAGCGTCTATAATAGAGAAGTTGTCACCTTTGAGAAAGGACATCAAAAACTATTTGAAGCATAAGAGGAAGGAGATGTCAGTTGAAGACGCCACTGTGAGGTTGCATATTAAAGAAGATAACACAGCTGCTGAGAAGAGGTCAAAAGGGAATTCCGCAATCAGTGAAGCTAACATTGTGGAGAATGACCCTAACAACTTAAAGAAACCTAAGAAAGATACTGGACAAAAAAGCAATACTCCAAAGAAGAAATTCAAAGAAAAGTGCTTTAATTGTGGCAAGGCTGGCCATAAGTCTGTAGATTGTCAAGCCCCTAAGAAAGTGTAACACCCCGATTTGCTAAATCGGAATGCTACACGGTGCCCATGACCCCAAGGGACCACAAGCTAACCCATGGCTGATACCTGTACTTGTACATTGCATAATATAGAACATAAATGCGGAATACGTAATACTGTAAGGCCATAAGGTTCAAAACGGAATAATCATAACATGAGAGTAGGGTATAGAACACCCGAAACAAATGTAATACTCTCTGAAGTCTGAATATACTAGTCTAAAAAGCCTCTAACATGGTTTTCTGAATAGAGAGTTGATGGGACATGTCCCCCACTAACTCCGACTAGCAAAACTGAACTGAAATAAATCATAATATAAGTAATGATCATGCCCTCGATAGACGAGGACTCACTGCTGGAACTCTAATAGCTAAGATGCTACTACTACTGCTGGTCTGGAAATCATGTATCTGAACCTATGGTGTAACATAAAACAAAGTACCATAGCACAAATACGTCAGTACAATTGAGAGTATTGAGTATATGAGTGAGGTAGGTTAAATGCAAAGGGTTTGTATGCATGAACAATGTTGACTGATATGAATGTGAGAACACATACATACATAAGTAACTGCTACTGAACTCGTGACAATACTGACTACTGATTCTGAATACTGACAACATGACTTTACCAATTCCGAGATACTAAATGACTATGTTTACTGATATTGATCTGTAAATCACTAATAAGTGAGGAACTGATACTGTTTATTACTGATAAAGGAATGATTTTGGCACTCCTAATTATGAAGGACTAGTCTAATTGACTGTATCTGGCAGTTCTGAAATTGAGTACTTATAGCATGAGTTTACTGAAATCTAATATGACTGAAAAATCATTATTGATAGCTAATATAGCTGATAACATGGGAGACAATATCTGATAGCCTTGATACTAGATACA
>NW_025889627.1:0-73609 GCF_002878395.1 Capsicum annuum
CGCTTCAGAACTCAAACAAATTCATTCAGACTTGCAAAACTAATTTTATATGATATGATATAGATATGATAAGATATTAAATTCTATAGCTAATACAAAACAACTTGCAAATATAAAGATGAGCGGAAATAAGAATTGGTACTTGTTGCAGTCGACTCCTCGTCATTTGGGCCTGCAGATTCTATGATATTTTTTGTTTGAGAATTGTTTATCTGTTTCCCATCAATCATCATACTCATTGAAATAGGTTTAGAATCATCAAAACTATATGCATAAATTCTTCCACGCTTAAAGTTGTTTTATTAAAAAGCTTTATATGCACGGCTAGTGGAAGAATATCTAAAAAAAAATATTTTCATCACTCTGAGGATCAAATTTTCCTAGATTGTTCTTATCTTTATTGTGAATTAAACACTTATAACTAAATGAATAAAAATAACTAATGTTTGGCTTCTTTCCTCTCCAAAGCTAATTGGACACTTTTTTAGAATGGTCCTGATCAAAAATCAGTTGAGTATATGACATACCGAGCTTACTGTTTCTGCCCAAAAATGGTCAAGCAGACTTTATTCCAATAGCATGGTTCTAGCAGTCTTTCTGGGAGATCTGTTCTTTCATTCAACTACTCCGTTTTGTCGAGGAAAGCGAGGTGAAGAGAAATTATGAGTATACTTGTTTTGTGTGCAAAAGTCTTCAAAAGTTTTATTTTTCATATTCTCCTCAATGATCACTGTGAATGATAGATATAAAATCTTCTGCTTCTCAATAAACTCTTCTACAAAATATTTCATAGTTAGTGAATGTTTCATGTCTGTGAGCGAGAAACATTTTTCATGAAAATTATAAGAAATCATCAATAATAACAAAAATATATCTTTTTTCACCGAGATTAGATGCTTTAGTTGGTCCAAATAGGTCCATTTGGATAATTTGAAGTGGACTGATTATTGTAACATTTTCTTTGAATTTGAATGATGTTCGAGTCTGCTTACCAAGTTTACAGGCATCACAGATGTGATCTTTTTCAAAATTAAGTTTAGGCAGACCTTTAACCAGTTTCAGTCTTGAGATCTTCTCGATAGTTTGCATATTTGCATATCCATGTTTTCTATGCAACAACCAAGGATCACACATTTGAGCAGTAAGAAAATTTATTGTAGGTAAATCAATATTATTTAATATATATATATATATATTTCACCCATTCACCAGTAAGGGTGATGTTTCTTACGACATGGTTGATGGTGTATTTCATGGCGTTAAATAGTGTATCAAATTCAACACTGCATAGTTAACTGATACTTAGCAGGTTATGTTTGAGTACATCCACTAGATGCCCTTTAATTATGTCACATAAGGTGTTATTTTTTTATAGAGCTGACTCCTACAACTTTGCCTTTAGCATTGTCATCAAATCTGAAAGATCCATCACCTATTTTTTTTTCAAAACTAATTTTTTTTCTTTCCTGTCATATGTCTAGAACACCCACTTTTAATTACCCACATTTCTTTTATGTAGTTTTTTTGTATGTAACCCTGTAAAACACAAATCAATTACTTTTAGATACCCCAAGTGTTCTTGGTTCTTAGGGGAACGGGGTAGAAACAGTTTTTTCGGATCTGCAAATTCATATTTCATAAGACTATTGTTTGGAGTTATATGATTTATGACCTTTCTTAACATAAATATAACTGGTAGGTTTATACTAATAGAAAGAAGATTTAACAGATGCAAACGAGTTAGAATTAGACATTATTTTAAAATTACTCGAGTTGTGACTGAGTGGATTTTTTAAAATTATTAGATCTGACAGAGCCGTGACTTGGTGATTTCTGATGTTGTTAAGTTTCATCTTAAGATCATTATGTTCTTCTCGGAGAGTGCCAGCTTCTATATGGCTTTTTTCTAAGAAGATCTATCAGTCTATTTTTTCTTGAGCAATCCTGGCATTTAAGCAAGTTTTTAAATTCTTTTTTTGCACAATCTTGTTATATTCGTTGATACCCTTTTGAAGTTCATCAGCTATCATATCAAAGTTCAATTGCAAGATGTTACAATTATGACAATTGAAAGATCTTACCTCGCTTGATTCTCCTATCACCATGAAACATATGTTTGCAGTTTCTGTGTCATCCTCTATTTCGTCTTCATCACTCCATACCCTAAAGCTTCTATGTTTCTTTGATGATCTCCTTCTTAATTCATGACAATTTTGTACAATATGACTAGGCTTACCACAATGGTAGCACCTATCATTATTTCTTGAGTAGTCATTATTCTTAAAGGATTATTGAGGTCTATGATGTCTTTGTCTTAGGATGTGTCTTACTCCTAGATTTATGCGAGCCATACCTTTAGTACTTCATCAACATTTGCTTCTTATTCTTGATTCATGGCACTAAAAGCTACAATCTTATTTTTCTCTGCTTTGTTATACTTGTTGATATGATTTTGTTCATAAGCAAGAAGATTACCTCATAGTCTATTGTATGTCATGTTGTATAGATCTCCATCTTTCAGAATAGTTGTCTTTGTCTTCCATGCTTTTGAAAGAATTCTTATAAGACTCTTTACTTGTAGACTGTTTTAATAAGTCATTCATAGAGATTTGAGTTCACAAACAATTTTACTGAATCTTGAAACATAGATTCCATTTCTTAATCATCACCCATTTTGAACAGTTCATATTTATTAATGAGTGCACTAATCCTAGCTTCTTTCACTTCAGTAGTTCCTTTATAGGTGATTCAAGCTTATAACACATCTCCGTAACTGTCTCATATATTCAGATCTTGTTGTACTAGAATCCAACAATTGCATAGTAAAACAAACATATTGTTCTAGAATTAGTTTCAATTACCTCTTGTTGTTCCTTTTTGACCTAAAAGATTTCAAGATCAATAGTGCCGCTAAATTTCTTTTTTTTTTTTTGTCTTTGAGTCCAGGAGTTGGTTTGGATCCTTTTTTGATTACTACCTAAGCTTGAAAATCTATTGATTGAATAAAGATTTTAAACATGTTTTTCCAATGAGAATATTATTGTCCATTGAAGAATGAAGGCCTATCGGATGAATACACATCTTGAAGTATAGATCCTAAAATCTGATAATTTATCATTTGATCTTTTCTGACGTATGGTTAAGCAACATTTTTGTGAGACTTGCTGTGATATGAAGGGTGAACAATCATCTATTGGGCAGCCATAGATCTATCTTATTTACATCTTATCCACTTGTTTTGGTCAAGGACGACTTTTGTTTTTACTGTTAGGTTTCTTTGGTTGTATTTACTATGTTTAGTTAGAGGTTCTAGCATGATGACACACAATTTTTGGAGATTTTTTTTAGGTTTAATGACATTGTTTTTGCAATATTAAATTGTTAGAGATTATTTTTTTATTAATAAAATTTATTGTGTTCATATTTGTAATGACCCTTTCATTGTTATGGATATGTCTAGTGTTTCAAAATTTGGGTTAAGATTATTTTTCAAATTGTGAGTTTAAAATTTTAGATTAGGCTAGTCTCTGATGAAATCTAAGCATGATACATTCTAGAATAATCGAAAAATGGATATGTTAAAGGTTAAGTATTTTGGGTTGATTTTATGATTGCTAAGATAATTAGGAGTTCATAGAAACTTTCAGAAGTGAATTCAAGATAGTAAAACTCCCAATATCGAATTTGATATAAAGGGGTTAGTATGGAATACCAAAATCAGAGGGTGTGGTGCAAAATTGGTGAAAATGGAAAAATATCAAATTTCTTCCTCACCTATCAATGGAAGCAGTCTGCTACCACTGCACCACTATAGCAGAAAATTTTTCGCTATAACGGGAGTCAACTTTGGTCAATTGTACTAGAGCGGGCGAATCCCGCTATAGTGATGTCGCTATAGAGAGATAGGACCTCTATAGCCGCTATGGTAGGACATGCACTAATTCATGCAGAAAATACCTCAAAAAATTTATTTTTATTCCACATTTATCAAAGGGATGAGAAAGGCAGTTTGGGGTGATTTCAACCTAAATTTCATTAATTTTCTTCATTGAGGTAAGTTAATCCATCCCACTAACTATTTTTTCAAAATTTAATCCCTAGAATCACAAGTTTTTGAATTTATAGGAAGGATTTAACTTAATCTAGGTGAATTTTTTAGTGCAATTATGTGAATTGAGTGGAAAATACTTGGGTTTTAGTTAAAGGTTGTTAATTTATAATTGCATGTTTAGAATTTACCATTATGTTCATGAAATTGATTGATTTAAGGTTGATTGATTGTAGAAAACCCTATAATGGGAGGAATGATCATGAGTTTGATCTTGGGGTTTTGGGATTTAGTTTTAATCACTGAATGTGTTAGGTCATTATTAGAATTTTGATCATATTATTCTATTTAGACCACAACCAATTTAAAATTGCATGAAAATGCAAGATTCAAGCTCTTTAGAGTGGTGCAATCTTGAATTAAGGTAGGTGATGGTGAAATGTAGTTGGAAACCCAATTTGGTATATATATTCATATTAACTATTTCTTCATATGCTTGTTACAATACCTGTTCAAGAAAAGTAAATCATTGAATGATATCTTTAGTACTTATCACATGTAATGACATTATAATAAAGGCTTGTTGATTGTACAAGTATGATTGTTTACTCTTATATATTATGATTATTCTGCTATTTTCTATTATAATGGGATACACCGGTATTTGCACACCTAATGGGATTCAGTCTTATTGTTATGGGATGTATTGATTCTTGGATATTTTCACGAGATTAGTTGATATACGATTGGAATAAACTGGATGTTTAGAATTTTTGGTACATGGATAAGAGCTCTTCCTCTGTAGTTCATGGCTAGTGGATGACCATAAGACCCTTATCATATGTGTACAATAGTTTTATGAGTATGATGGTTCTTTGAGTAGATCAAGTTGGGTAATTATTATTATTCAATTATTGTTGTTATTTATTATATTGGATCCTTTAGTGGGACAAGCTATGGTATGAAACAATGACATATATTCTGTTATTATTGACTTACTTGTGTATTTGAGACAAGTGTAAGTTATTATTGTTGAATCATGGTTGTTCACCAGGTTAAGATTGGTAGTCATGGTTTTGACTTGGTTTGTTGTCTATATTCGATCAATATTTGACTTAATTGTTTAATGTTGGATGAAAGAGGCTAAATGTTTTATTACTGAGGTAAAGGTAATTGCTAGGTGGTCATGGTTGTACTTGTTTCAGTAAGCTATAGTTATGTGTTCACACTCATTATTTTGAATTGGCCAATGACCCTATTATTACATAGGTCTTTGTACTGATAGTACCTATACTCTTCTTTTTTGTTGAGTGTAGAGCATTTTCCATTGACTTCATCGAGACCTCAAGTTTAGAGAAAACCTCATTCTAACTTGAGGGTAAGCTATATCTCCCAGGTAGCCATGAATCCTCCATATAGTTTTGGACTAATAGTTTCAGACTTGGATATTTTCTTTTGTTTCTAGGTTGAACTGGTTAGTTGACATTTTAATGTTTTGGTATAATAACTCTCAGATGCTTAGGATACATTCATTAATTCCTCATTTGATAATATTATTAAAACACTTGACATATCGGATTATTTAACAAAAAAACAAAATTATCTTAAATTTGAGTGTTGGGTTTGAATAGTTAAGTTAAATGGTTCTCCCACGGGGAAAGGGAGGGGTCAGTACAGGTGTTACTCACAATGAGTTTATGTTGTGACAAAGTTGGTATCAGATTTCGTAGTTTGTTGATGTTATTGTACCAAACCAAGTCTAGTAGAGTCTTGAGGAATGATACAGTTACTTTTGTACTTTTCATCAAGAAGCTATAGGACTTTAGAAAATTATCACTTCTTTTTTATCTTTTGTGATGTAACTTAATTCCAATTATCATCTGGTGATCCAAATAAGTATTTGACCTTTTTCATTCATTTGTCAGGAGATAGTGAACACTAGAGATAATAGAGCTATAGCAAGAACCCTTGCACAAGCATTTCCAGTTGAAAAACTGACTATTCAAGGTCGAGGAAGGGGTAGGGGAAAAAATAAAGGTAAAGAAACACCTTCCAGGGGTGGAGCTCAGGTGGTAACCAAGTTAGCCCATTAGAAATCGGAAACACCTATACCATTCTAGGATCAATATGAAGAGGTTGTAAATAAGAATGTTATAGAGCAGGAGGAGACGATGTTAATAGGGTGTGAAAATCTTCCTCTGATGTCGTCTAAGGTGATCCAACAATTTTTTTATTTTTTGAGGAGGTTAGTAGGTTCTGGAGCTACTCCTGCTATGCTTGCTATTCAGATTCCTAGTGCTCACTTTACTGTTTCTTTTGTTCCATGAATGGATGAGGCCTTGTGGGATGAGATTTTCCCTTGTACTATGTTAAGAACTACAATGACTGGGGCTAAGAATGACATGCTGACTAAATTTTTAAAGGTGAAATCTCTAAATTTTATTAGTTCAAAAACCGAGGATGCATTCGGGTTCATAGTTTATTGTTATGAGAGGCTATATAAAATTGGTAATGTGGAGCAACATGGTGTTGAGTTTGTAACCTTCCAGATATAGCATGATGCAAAATAGTGTGGACAGATTATGTGGAGTGGCGGTCACCAAATTTAACTCCATTAACATAGGCTCAGATTCATACTCTATTTTTAGAGAATGTGTACCCCATACACTTTATGATCGTAAAAAGGATAAGTTTATGGCTTTTGAGCAAGGCAATATGTCTATTGCAGCCTATAAGGGTAAGTTTTATGCCATATCCCATTATGCTACTCAGCTGCTTGGCACTAAAAAAGCAAGGATCAAGTTGTTTGTGATAGGGTTTATTAAATACCCTAGGTTTTGGCCCTTAGAAAATTTCTCAGTTTTCGGCTTCTATACATCATATGATTTGGGGTACTTCTCTTATGATAGGGTATGACTAGGTTGGGTTTATTCATAGGGTAACCAGTGTGGGTTGGTTAGTTTCTGTCCAAGGGATGATTGGAACATACTAGTCGTATCTTAGGGTACTAATGGTAATATGTCAACTGTATGTTGCCCTAAGTTAAGCCTAGGAGATTCTATTCTTCCTAGGGTACGATTTTATGGTACTAATTGTATGATTGGGTACGATTTGGCTTGGATGGTTGTATGTTGGGCAATGTTGGGGTCCAAGGTGAAGCCTAGGATACGAGATATGGGTACCACTCATACCATAGGGTACGGTTAGGGTGGGATGGTCGTACTATCCTGCGAGAATTTTATTCAGTTTAAGTTAGAGGTAATCAGGAGATTTTCCCTCCTAACCTCTTAAGGCCCCACGACTTATAACTCTTTTGGGATATCATTTAGTTTTCTCAATCTAAAACACTTCAACTTTATCTTAAATTTTCCCAAGGCTCTTAGGTTAAGAAAGGCTAGGGTTTCTTTTAAGGTGGCCAACTTGGGGCTTACAAGGGTGATTTGTCTCCGTCATCTTCTTAATCTAAGGTATGTACTCCTCCCTCATAGTTAGTTCCAACTAAACGTATATTTCATGAATTGTTTGCATGGCATAATTGTTGTATGGTTTTGGGTTTTCAATTATATGTTGGGGGTTTTGGTTATGGTTTTTCTATGTTTTTTACTTATGGGTTTCATACTATAATGTTGGTTTGAACATTTGGTTGCATGTGAATGGTTAATTGGTAATTAGTTTTGGCTTTGGAGACTATATACCCCCAACATGTTTGATAAAATGCCTATAAGAATTTTTTGGTTAAATTGTTGGACCTTTATTGAACTATTACATGGTATAACTTGGTAATGGAACCCTAAATAGTATAAATGGTTAAATGGTAAGGTCTTAGTGGTAATGGTTATGGTTTAATTGAACATCCTTATTGGGTACAAAGGAATCCCCCAAGTACAATTAATAATGAACATCATGTGGGGTACATGGGATTCCCTTAAGTTAACTTGATAATGTAATCTATGGGTACATGGGAATCCCTTTACTTTAAAAAGGATAGGTAAGGACATTGCTTTCAGGATATAGTTGGTATGATGATACCATTACTTATAGCCTTGGTTAATAATAAATGGAATTGGTGGTTTCATTGTATAGTAATGGTTTTAATTGGGCAATAATGGTAGTGTGTGATAGCTAACCGTGAAGGTATGAGTCCAATTGATGACACTAGAAAATCATGTTTTTTGACATGAGGATTGGACATGGTGACCATATATGCTACTTACGGGGTACATGGGAATCCCCTAAGTATACTTGTACATATGTATCATGGAGAGCGAAGGATACTCGGGAATCCCCTACTCCTATGGTATCTCTAGTTCATGCGGCTACATGCATCGACGCCCGTTCAAAGGGTTACACAGGACCCATATAGCCCATGGGTGGTTCTAGGATGGTTAAGCTACACATACCCAGGTTAATGACTTTGAAGGCATGCTAAACTCGGTTCTCTTTTTCAGCATGATTATATATATTTATGTATGGTTGTGAATACATATGGTTGATTTACTTGGTTTTAAAGGTTGGTATTATTTTATCTTTATCCTGAGTAAATGCTAGAACTCACCCACTAACCTATCTTTAGGTGCTATGTCCCCACACGATGCCGGAACTAGTTGTCCTATTCCTCCTGCTTAGTGATTAGATTTGGGATCAGTTGTTGGATTGAAGTGGTGAGCTTACATATCTAGGAAGGCTCCATTCATATCATGGATGTCTTTACATACTATTATTATTTCATAGACATTGGTTTTGGCTATGGTTGGGGGCATATCTCGAACAAATATTATTTTACTTTTGGTCAGAGACTTTGTGGGACTACTATGGGTTAGTATGGCCGGTGTCGGTAGTGGTGTTAGCCTTGGCATTGGTATTGGTATTATGGGTGTTACCGTTTGACTATATTTATGAGTGTTCCATCCTATTATGTTATAGACTCGTACTTGGTTATTGTTTTGGTTTTGGTATGGTATTGGTTGGGTATTAGATGGTTGGACTTACTTGGGTTGGTCATAATTATCGACCTATCTCAGAGTCTAGAATTGTACAAAATGCTATCTTGTTATATGCTCAAAATTTACTCGACTCAGGGTATGTGTTTGGTGGTTGGGCTGGGAATCGGTGGTAGTCCCCAGTCCTGGTTAGACTTAGGGTGCCCATTACAACACAATTCAGGTAGTGTCAAGTTGGTATTAGAGTTTTAGGTTTATGGTTAGTTGGTGAGTCCACTAAGCTGTGTCAAATAGAGTCTCTTTAGGGGTGTGTTGCACTCCACACTCATAAGTAAGAGGCTATAAAGCATTTAGGAATGTTTCTCTTCTTTGTGTTCTATTTTCAAGATGGAGTCTAGGTCCTAGAATCTTCTTTAATTCCTGTTTGTTCGCTTTTTAGATCATACTTCGATGATCTGAGATGCAAGAAAACTTCTCTGTCCCAACTAGGGGCAATGTTGATGGGACACATTCCACTCAGTGGATCCATACTCGGTCTAGGGGTCCCATCTCTGATTGTTCTAGAGTTCCACAGGTTCCTACTAGTTCTCCTCAAGGTGATGTGATGAATGCAGAATTCCATCAGTCGATTCATATGTTTGCTCAATTGGTATCTTCTCAGGTTGAGCATGGTGCATCTTGTATTCTATCTTCTAAGGCCACAAGGATTGGCCAATTCATGAGAATGAGTCCTCCTACTTTTACTGGTGTTAAGGTAGAGGAAGATCCTCAGGGTTTCTTGGATGAGATGGAAAAGATCTCCAGGGTGATGTAGGCCACGAATATGGGAGGGGTGAATTTTTCTGCCTACCAGCTAAAGGATGTCGAGTACCAATGGTAAGAGGAATGGGATAGGGAGAGAGGTGATATGGATAAGTCTTCTCTGTGGGAGACTTTCTCTAATGCTTTTCTAGACCGCTTCTCTTCCTAGGAGTTAAAGGAAGTAAAAGCAGAGAAATTTGTTAATCTAAAATAAGGAAAGATGTTGGTAAAAGAGTATGCCTTGAAATTCCATCAACTATCTAGGTATGCTCTAAAAATGGTGTCTCATATGAGGGCCAGGATAAAAAAGTTCACTTTAGGACTGTCTCAGGATTTGATCCTTGAAAGCAAGACTGCATTGCTGATCAAAGACATGAATATCTCTAGGTTGATTATTCATATGCAACAGGTGGATAAAAAAAAAGAGAAAGCAGGCTAAGGTAGGGGAAAGGCAGGGTAAGAAGTTCAGGTTCTCTAAGAAGGGTGGATAATATCAAAGTAGTCGGGATGGTGGTAAGTGGCAAAAAAAGAAGTGGTGAAGTTTTGGTTTATTCTGTATAACTAGTGATCCCTACTCAAAGTAGTTGGGTGATAGGCATTAGTAGGGTGTCGATAACTTTAGGGCATAAGGTTCCCAATCTCAAGTTAGTGGCGTTTAGTTGGCCTAATCATGTCCTCCTTGTAGGTTTTGTGGTTATTTACATCGGGGCTTCTGTGATAAGGAGATGGGTAGGTGTTTCAAATATGGTCAGTCAAGTTAGATGCTTAGAAACTGTCCAGTTGGTATGGTTGCTTCAGGGGCAAACAAGGTTTTGGTTGCCTCTTCATCTGCTCCTGTACATAGGGATGCTGCTTCTGCATCTATTTTTGCTTCTAGTACCAGCACAGGCCAAAATTATTTATATGCTCTTGCATCTCGAAAGGAGTCTGAAGCATCGCCTAATATCATGATTGGTACATTACATCTCTTTTCTTGTGATGTGTATTGTTTACTTGATTTGGGGTCCACTATCTCTTATGTAAACTCATTTGTGGCTGTGTATTTTGGTTTTAATCTCGAGGTTATTTTGAACCATTTTTCTATTTCTACCGTGGTTAGTGACTCTATGGTTACTAAAGAGTTTATAGGGATGTGTGGTATCTGTTGGTAGTAAGAAGACTTTGGTGGATTTGTTCGAATTAGATATGGTGGATTTTGATGTTATTCTGGGGATGGATTGGTTACACTTATATTGCATATCCTTATATTGTCAGACCTATAAGGTTGTCCTTAAGTTCCCTGTTAAATCGGTTATTAAGTGGGAGGGTGGGTTCCTAGCTTTAAAAGGAAAGTTCATATCAATCTTAGAAATCTGAGATTAATTTCCAAAGGGTGTCTCTATCATTTGGTCTGGGTTAAAGAATCTAACTTGGAAGGTCCTTCATTAAATTTGGTTCTGGTGGTGAATGAGTTCCTTTAGGTCTTTCCAGATGACCTTTCTAGTGTTCCTCTAAATAGAGAGATTGAGTTTGGGATTGATTTGATTTCGGACACTCGTCCAATATGTATTCCGCCTTATATAATGGCTTTGGTTGAGTTGAGGGAACTCAAGGAGCAACTAAGAATCTTTTGGGTAAGGGTTTCATTCATCCTAGTGTATCCCCGTAGGGTGCACCAATGTTATTCGTGTGTAAGAAGAATGGTTTCATTCAGATATGCATTAACTATCGACAGTTGAATAAGGTGACAGTTAAGAACAAGTATCCTCTTCAAAGGATAGATGATTTATTTGATCAGTTGCAAGGTGTCAAATTCTTTTTTAAGTTAGATCTTTGATCTAGGTATCATCAACTTAATATTAGGAAGGTGGATATCCCTAAGACAACTTTCAATACTCAGTATGGGCACTTTGAGTTCTTGGTTATGTAATTTGGTTTGGGCAATGCCCTAACGACATTTATGGATTTGATGAACTGGGTCTTTCATCTGTTTTTAGATCTTTTGGTCATTGTGTCCATTGATGAAATTATTGTATACTCTAAGAGTGAGGTGGATCATGCCAAATTCTTGAAATGTGAATTCTAGTTGAATGTTGTCACTTTTTTGGGTCATATTATTACTAATAAGCGGATCATGGTGGATTCACAAAAGGTTACGGTGGTTAAGAAGTGTCCTAGACCCACGAATTCAATTAATATTCAATTTTTTTTGGGTTTGGATGGGTATTATAGGAGGATTGTGGAAAGATTTTTGACTATAGTTGCCCTATTTTCTAAGTTGACTTAGAAGAAGGTAAAGTTCTCTTTATCAGATGCGTGCGAAGGTAGTTTTGAGAAGTTGAAGGATAAGCTAACTTTGCTCTAATTTTGAATTTTCCTGAAGGTAATGAGGGGTTTGTGATTTACTGTGATGCGTCCCAGATGAGACTTGGTTCTGTGTTGATACAGCATGGGAAGGTAATAGCCTATCCTTCTAGGCAGTTGAAGTTACATGAGAGGAACTATCCTACTCATGATTCGGAGCATTTAGGGGTGGTGTTTGCATTGAAAATCTAGTGGCACTATTCTTTTTATAGTGCACGTGGACATCTTTTTTTATCATAAGAGTCTATATTATGTGTTCACTCTTAGCCAGAGGAGATAGCTTGAGTTTCTCAAGAACTATGATATGAGTCTTCGCTACCACCCAGGAAAAGCTAATGTGTTTGTTGATGCTCTTAGCAGGTTGTCTATGGGAAGTTTAGCTCATGTGGATAAGGAGAAGCGAGAATTGGTGAAGGATATTCACTGCTTGACTAATTTTTGAGTTCACCTTTTAGACTCCGTGAATGGTAGTGTGTTGGTACAGGAAGTGGTTTGATCGTCTCTTGGTGTAGAGATCAAGGAGAAACAAATGCTAGATCCTGTCTTGATGAAAATCAAGGGTGATGTAGGTGGGAAAAACATGATGGTATTTGAGATTAGTGGTGATAGTACCTTGAGGTACCAAGGGAGATTATGTGTTCCCGATGTTGATGGGTTGTGAGAAAGGATATTGGCTGAGGTGCATGAATTGCGCTATGTTGTTCATCCTTTTTTGATTAAAATCTATCATGATATCAAGGAGATGTATTGGTGGAATGGTATGAAGAGGGACATGGCTAAATTTATGGCGAGGTATTATGTGTTGACAAGTGAAAGTTGAGCACATGAGGCCTGGAGGGTTGTATAATGAAATTGATTTACCCGAATAGAAATAGGAGGTGGTCAATATGGATTTTGTTACCGTTCTTCCTCGATCTCGAAACCAATTTGTTTTGGTTTGGCTCATTGCGGATAGGATGACAAAGTTTACTCACATTTTGATAAGGACTAACTTTTCAACTGAGAATTATGCGAGGTTGTATCTTTATGAGATTATAAAGCGACATGGGGTACTTATTTTGATTATCTCTGATCGTGGTACATAGTTTTCATCTCACTTCTTGCAGTCATTTCAAAAAGGGTTGGGGACTAGGGTTAGTTTGAGTACTACTTTCCACCCGCAGATAGATAGGCAAGTAGAAAGGACTATTCTAACATTGAAGGATATGCTTCATGCATTAGTTACCATTCTAGTAGTAGGACAACCCCTTTTGAGGCATTGTATGGTAGGAGATGTAGATCTCCTATTAGGTAGTTTGAGCTTAGTTAGGTAGATATGTTTGGTTCGAATTTGTTTTATAATGTTATGGAAAAGGTAAAGGTGATTTGAGATAGGTTTAAGTCTTCCCAAAGTTGTAAAAAGTACCATATAGATATAAGGCATAGGGACTTGAAGTTTGAGGTTAGGGATAGGATGTTCCTAAGGGTGTCTCCCATGAAGGGAGTAATGCGGTTTGGGTAAAAAAAGGAAGCTAAATCCCTAGTATGTTAGTCCTTAGGTGGTTTTGAGGAGGGTTAGTAATATTGCATATGAGTTGTAGTTGCTTTCTAGTTTGAGCTCTATTCATTCGGTAGTCCATGTCTCTATGTTGATAAAGTGTATAGGTGATCCTTCATCAGTTGTTTCTTTGGAAGGATTGGGTATCTCAATTTTTTTGTCTTATGAAGAGATCCCAGTTAAGATCTTAGACCGACATATTTGTCGGTTGCGGACCAAGGATGTGACCTCGATTAAGTTTCTATGGTGGAACCACATGGTGGAAGAGGCTACTTGGGAAAAAAAAGAGGACATAAAGTCTAAGTATCCATATTTTTTTGGCTTCGGATATTCCTGTGAAAGGTATGTGTTCTTGATCACATCTTTGTTTTCTAATTTGGTTAAAAGAAAAGTTGATTTTCCTTACATCTTTGTTTTCTAACTTAGTTAAAGGTTGGAATGGATACGTTGGGGTGTAGATCATGTTTGTACTAACTTGTCCGTCATTTGGGGATGAATGATCCTATGAGAGAGACTGAAACAATCAGGGTTTTGGCCCTTAGTAAATTTTTTGGTTTTTGGCTTCGGACATCATATGATTTGGGGTATTTCTCTTATGATAGGGTACGACTAGGTTGGTTTTGGTCATAGGGTAACCAGTGTGGGTTGGTTAGTTTCTGTTCAAGGTATGGTTGGATCATACTTGTCACATCTTATGGTACTAATGGTAAGATGTCAATTGTATGTTGCCCTAAGTTAAGCCTAGGAGATTCTATTCTTCCTAGGGTATGGTTGCATGGTACTAATCGTATGGTTGGGTACGCTTTGTCTTAGGTGGTCGTATGTTGGACATTGGTAGGGTTCAAGGTAAGGCCTAGGGTATGAGATAATGGGACCACTCGTACCCTAGGGTACGGTTCGGGTGGGGTGGTCGTACCATCCTGTGGGAATTTTATTTAGTTTAAGTTGGGGGTAATTTGAACATTTCTCTCTTAACCTCTCAAGGCCCCACCACTAATAACTCTTTTAGGATATTATTTACCCTAGTATTCTCAATCTAAAGCACTTAAACTCTCTCTCAAATTCTCTCAAGTCTCGTGGGTTAAAGAAGGCTAGGCTTTCTTTTAAGGTGGATAATTTGGGGTTTACAAGGATGATTTCTCTCCGTAATCTTCTCAATCTAAGGCATGTACTCCGCCCTCATTATTAATTCCAACTAAAGTCATGTTTTATGAATTATTTTCAGGGCATAATTGTGGTATGGTTTTGGGTTTTCCATTATATGTTGGGATTTTTGGTTATAATGGTTGGTTATGGTTTTTCTAGGTCTTTTACTTATGATTTTCATATTATAATGGTGTATTAAACATTTGGTTTCATGGTAATTGTTAATTGGTAATTGGTTTTGGCTTTGGAAACTATATGCCCCCAATATATTTGATAAAATGCCTATGAAAATGTTTTTGGTTAAATTGTTGAACCTTCATTGAACTATTGTGTGGTGTAACTTAGTAATGGAACCCAAATAGTATAAATGGTTTGGAATGGTTAAATGGTAAGATTTTGGTGGTATTGGTCATGGTTTAATTGAACATCCTTGTGGGGTACAAGGGAATCCCCCAAGTACACTTAATAATGAATATTTTGTAGGGTACATGGGATTCCCCTAAGTCAACTTGATAATGTAATCTATGGGTACGTGGGAATCCTTTTACTAAAAAAGGATGGCTAAGGACATTTCTTACAAGCTATAGTCGGTATGAGGATACCGCTACTTATAGCCTTGGTTAATATTAAATGAAATTGGTGGTTTGGTTGTATGGTAATGGTTTTAATTGGGTAATAATGGCGGGGTATGTTAGCTAACCGTGAAGGTTTAAGTCCAATGGCAGACACTGAAAACTCATGTCTGTCGATATGAGAATTGGACATGGTGACCATATTTGATACTTATGGGGTACACGAGAATCCCCTAAGAACACTTGTACATATGTATCATGGAGAGAGAAGGGCACTCAGGAATCCCCTACTTCTATGGTATCTTTGATTCGTGTGGCTATAGGCATCGAGGCTCGTTTAGGGGGTTATACTGGATCCATATAGCCCATGGGTGGTTCTAGGATGGTTAAGCTACACATACCCAGGTTAATGGTTTTAAAGGCATACTAAATCCTGTTCTCTTTCCCAGTATGGTTATATATATATATGTATGGTTGTAAATGCATATGGTTGGTTTACTTGGTTTTAAAGGTTGACATTATTTTATCCTTATATTGAGTGCATGCTATCGTTTACATGCTTATCCATCTTCGAGCGTTGTATCCCCACGCGATATAGGAACAAACTATTCTAATTTTCCTGCTTAGTGATATGATTCAGGATCAGCTGTTGGATTGAAGTGTTGAGCTTCCATATTTTTGAAGAATCCATTTCATATCATGGATGTCTTTACATTCTCTGGTTATTTGATAGACATTGGTTTTGGTTATATTTGGGGGCATGTCCCAATCGGATATTTTTTTACTTTTGGTTAGAGGCTTTGTGAGACTACTATGCATTGGTATAGGTGGTGTCGGTAGTGGTGTTTTCCTTGGCATTGGTATTGGTATTATGGCTGGTACCGTTTGACTATATTTATGATTGTTCCATCCTATTTTGTTATATACTCATACTTGGTTATTGTTTTGGTTTTGGTATGGTTATTGGTTGGCTATTGGATGGTTGGACTTGCTTGGGTTAGTCGCGATTATGGACCTATTCCAGAGTATGGAATTGTACAAAACACTATCTTGTTATATGCTCAGAATTCATCCGACTCAGGGTATGCATTTGGCGGTTGGGTTGGGTATTGGGGGTGTTCCCTTGTCCTGGTTGGACTTGGAATGCCTATTACGACAAGGCCATTATTCGGGTCGTGTAAGTTGAACACTAACTTACAGGTTTTGTCTATGCACATGACTTCTAGTTTTAAGACCTTTAATGATGTTACTGATTATATGAAAAAGGTAGAAAGAGTCAAAAAGGTTAGTCAAGCGAAGGTGATAGAAAAGAAACCCTAAAATACGGGTAACATTAGTGGTTCTTACTCTAGGGGTTATTGTCATTAGACCTATCCATCTCATCTTATTCAATCAGCTCTTCTAGCTTATATAGTCGGTCCATCAAGGCTACTCAACAGTCCTTAGTTCTGAGAAATCAAGGGATTTGTATTCTTTAGCTAGAAGGCTATCTCATAATCACGATGTTCTTAATTTTAATGAAAAGATTATAACCTTAGAGATAACTGGGATGGATAAATTAAAATAGGAAAGTATCTATAAGATACGGCCGATGAAAATGATGTTCTTTATTTAGGATAAGTAGTTAGTTAGAAGGTTCAACCTTTTTAGCATATCTTTGTGACGTTAGTGTAGAGTCCAATTCTATTGAGTCTATTCGCATGGTGTCAGAGTTTCAAGATGAACTTCCAACAGATTTTCCGGGTACTTATCGATATCAGGATACTTTTGCATTGATTTAGAGCCGGATACCTGCCTAATTTCTATTTTTTTTTTATCAAATGACTCTGACTGAGTTGAAAGAACTCAAGGCTCAGTTGCAAGAGTTACTTGATAAGGGATTCATTCATTTCCTTGGGGTTCTCCAGTGTTGTTCGCTTAGAAAAAAATGGTAGCTTAAGAATATGTATTAACTACAGGCAGTTGTATAAGGTTACTATCAGGAATAAGTATCCTTTTCGCCAAATAGATGATCTTTTGACTAATTATAGGGTGCTTTAATTTTATCCAAGATAGACTTGATTTTAAGTTATCACAAGTTAATGATCCAGCCTGAGGAAATACCTAAGACAACTTTTAAGACCCGGTACAGGTAGTTCTTAGTGGTGTATTTTGGGTTGATCAATGTGTCGGCAACCTTTATAAGCTTGATGAATGGTATGTAAAGTAAGATTCATTTCTCATTGTTTTTATTAACGACATTTTGGTTTCCTCCAAGAGTAAGAAGGAATATGCAAGTCATCTTTATATAGTTTGGGGATTTTGAAGGAAAAAGAGATTTATGCTAAGTTTTCTAAAGATGAATTTTTGATGTCCTTTGTAGCCTTTTTATTGCATATAGTTTTAAAAAGGAGGGTGAAGGCAAACCCCAGAAGATTGAAGATGTCAAGAGTTAGGTTCAGCCTAACTGTGTGACTAAGGTTAGAAACTTTATGGATCTTGCTGGTTATTGTTTCAGGTTTGTCAAGAGCTTTGACTTTATTATTACTTACTTGGCGAGATTAAATGAGAAAGAGGTTCCATTTGTATGGTCTGAAAAGTGTGAGGAGTCCTTCCAAAAGTTCAAGACTTTTTTAACTACAGCCCCCATTCTTGCCTTGCCAATTAAAGGTAAGGGCTTTATCATATTTTTTAATGTTTCATGCTCTGGTTTGGGTGTTTTGTTAATACACAACATGAATGTGATTGCCTATGCTTCAAGGCAATTAAAGCCTTATGAGAAGAATTATCCAACCCACGACTTGGAGTTGGCAACGGTGGTTTTTGCACTTAAGATATGAAGATGCAACCTCTATAGTGTCAACTGCAAAGTTGTTATGGATCATCATAGCTCATAGTATGTTTTCACTCAAATGGATTTAATTTAAGGCTTAGGAGATGGATAGAATTGTCGAAGGATTATGAAGTGAATATTTAAAACCACTTGTGAAAGGATAATGTGGTGGAAGACACATTGATATTGAAATCGATAAGTATGGGTAGTTTGGCTTCTTTGAGGGTGTCAATACTACCTTTGGCTAGGGAGATTCAAACTATAGCATTGTAGTTCAGACAGTTTTATGTTTTTGAAAGGGGTGGAGTGCTGGCTAGTGTAGATGTAAGTTTCAACCTTCCTTGATCAGATCAAGGTCAAACAATTTAAAAAGTGGAGTATGGTGAAGTTTCTGAGTCCACACTTGATGCATGTGGGGTGTAGAAGGTGAGAGGATGCATGTGTGTGTCTTGTGTTGGTGATATGATTCTAGATTTGCTGGCCTAACTGATGGTACTCGATAGTTTATTCATCTAGGTATAACTAGGATGTACTGTGACTTGTTAAAGCTCGATTGGTAGCCTAGGATGAAGAGAGATATAATATAATATGTGTCTAAATGCCATAACTATCAATAGGTGAAATACGAATGGCATGTAGGTTTACTTTAGAGGATGCCCATCCCGAGTAGAAATGTGAGAGGATAGCATGTATTTCATTATGGGTCTTCTACAGACCATAAGACCTCATGACTTAATTTGGGTCATAGTGAACAGGCTAGCCAAGTCAACTCATTTCATTCCAGTTAGAGTGGATTACAGATCGATGCAGTTAGCTAATATTTATACCAAAGAGATAATGAGGTTGTATGAGGTGTCAATATCCATCATTTCTGATAGAGGTACACAATTTGCCTCCATATTTTTGAATAAGTTACATGAAGAGTTGGGTGTTGACTTTAGCATTGCTTTCCATCCTCAGATCGACATGCAATTAGAGAGGACTATAAAAGTGCTTCAGGATATTTTGAGGTCTTGAGTGATTGACTTTGGTGTTTATTGAGATAAGTTATTGTTATTGTGTGCATTTTCATACAACAAGAGTTACCATTCTAGCATTGTCATGGCTCTTTTAGAATTACTTTATGGGAGAAGGTGTAGATCACCCATAGGATGGTTTGAAGTTGGTGATATAAAGCCTTTGGGCACATACTTGGTTTGAGAAAACTCAAGAGAAGTTAAGATTCATTCAAGATAAGTATTTAGTAGCCCAAAGAAGGCAGAAGGATTATGTGGATTGAAAGTTAAGGAACATGTCATTTAAAACTGGAGAACAAGTATTGTTTAAGGTATCTCATATGATGAAGAGCTGGGTATAGTTATCAATCGAGATGTTCAAAAATTGAGAACCAAAGAGATTCGAGTATGTAAAGGGTTAGTGAAAGCATCATCTGGTTGAGAAGGCTACTTGGGAAATCGAAAGGGATATGTAGGACAAGTACCCTCACTTGTTTGAGAATACATGCAATCTCTTACCTTTTACTAGTGTAATAACCAGGCCTTTTTCTTAGCTTGAAATGATCTCAAGGATGTTAGAACTTGCTCTAAAATAAGAAACCATTTTTCACACATAGTATTTTTATTATTTTCACTTTCCATCACGTGGGAAATTGAATAGGCTTTCCATCGATACCAATTTCATCGAAATTCGGTATCGAGGAAAGAAATTATGGACGTTTTATTCAGAGCTGTTAGAATCGCCCAGGAGCGACGGCCAGGTTGACGGACCATTGATCTAGCGATGGACCATCTCTTAGACCATCGTAGCCAATGCAGTGGGTCAACCTTCTGGATAAGGTACGATGGACCGTCGATCCAGCGACGGACCATTACACGAGTCGTCGCTACCTAGGCAGTGAGACCCTATTATGTTCCACCTACGACGGTCGAAATAATGGACCGTCGACCTAGTGATAGGCCATCACAGGTTCCGTTTAGCAAATTTTCAAGTCATTTTAAAGGGGATTTTTGGTCTATTGCCACCCGTTTATATACCTAGTTAAATCCGTCCAGAAATCACATTCTCATTATAATTTCACATCAAATATTAGGATTTCTCTCTAACCTTAATCACCAAGAACAAAATCCAATCTTTTTCAAGAACTAAGGGATTTCCAATTCTTCAAGTTCAATAATATCAAGAAGCTTAACCCAGGTATGCATAGTGTTCATTCATGGGCTCCTTTCGTCCATGAAGCCCAAGAATTCCTTTTCTAAATTTAAGTTATGGATTTTCTTATGAATTTCATGATTTGGCTGCTCTTGTTCATGTCGATAATGAGTAATTGAATTGTATTCCATGAATGAGTGATAAATTCCATATAGGTTGATTTGTATAGGTATAGATTCATGAAATCCTATGACTAAACCTCTGAATGATTAAATTATAATTGAATCATGACAGTTAATTGTTGTATGATGTTGTTTGCACATTCTATGCCTACTATGTGTTTGATTAAATGCCTAGATGAAGGAAAAGTGTCTAATTAGCATGATATCATGAAATCCCCATGTATGTACAAGCTTATTCCTATCACATGTTTGATGAAATGCCTCAGTAAATGTATTATGATGATTATTATGTATTCAAGAAAGTCATGCTTTGTCAGTTTCCTTCTATAGAGTCCTGAGGGTACTTGTACCTGAAACATTAGCTATATGCCTAGAGCCATGTCATGTTTTCACTATACTCTCAGTCAAGCTATGAATCCTTAGACTTCAGACAGTCTTATGACTCAGGAAAATCTCCATGATCTCATGAACTCAGTCAGTTGTCAGATATTAGTAGTATTCTGTTAGTCAAAAGAATTCAGTAATTCAGCTCATGTTCAGTTTCCATTTAGATAGGAGTATAAATTAGAACTAAGTGAACCCAAGGATGGGGACACACACTATCAGATGAGGGTGTGATCCTTAACAGTTGTCCTTGCGTTCCAGAACTATGTAGCCAGTATAGGTTTAGACATCAATACTGTTAATGATGGTTGTGAGGTGGATAAGTACTATCAGATAAGGGCTTCACTATTCTCGTACAGGGGACACTATCAGATGAGGGTCACCCACAGCTTTTCCTTACCAGTCGCGAGGTATTGACACCCTTCCAATTAGATTTATAGATTGGACCCCAACTCAGCCATAATAGCGTATCAACAACATGTCGGTTAGATAACTACTTCCCATAGTTTCATGTTTCAGAATCAGGACTGTCAGATATAATCAACTCAGATACAATTCAGAACTCAGATAGTTCCATCAAATTTAGGACTGTCAGATACAGTCACTCATGTTATCAGTTAGATCAGTTATTAATATGTCAGGTTATCTGTATTCAGACTCAGTAATCATGTCATTACGTTGTCAGTTACAGTTACGTATTTATGCATGCATTCTCACATTCATGTTAGACAACCAAAAAGATTCTCCTGATGTACTTATCGGTATGTTATAGATCTTTTATGTGTATGTTTATGCTTTGCTAGATCCCAGAGCCCTTTTCAGTCTCTACCCCAGTGGGTAAAACCATCATAGCTCGGCGGGTCTATAGGAACTGACCGATTATGATATTTCAGAAAGTTACTTCAGCAGACTTAATTGAATTAGAGATAACTGATTATGATGTCATTCTCAGCATGGATTGGCTTCATTCCAGTTATACCACAGTCGACTACA
Organism: Capsicum annuum; assembly: GCF_002878395.1. Lineage (NCBI taxonomy): Eukaryota > Viridiplantae > Streptophyta > Magnoliopsida > Solanales > Solanaceae > Capsicum > Capsicum annuum. The sequence goes on from NW_025889627.1 coordinate 21,907, forward strand.
GAAATAGAATAGTCCAGTTTCAGTTTCTAAATGAACTCATCCTAGAGTAGAAGGGTAGTACTTCATCTTTCAGAGGTTAGCTTGTTTCCTACCTTTGGGTAAGGAAATGGATATCTAAGGGATGTGTCTATCATCTTGTCCATGTTAAGGATTCTAGTTCCGAAACTCTCAGTCTTGAATCAGTTCTAGTCGTAAATGAATATTCAGATTTCTTTCCCAAAGATCTTCCAGGAATTTCTCCTAAAAGAGAAATAGACTTCGGTATCGATCTCCTTCCAAATACTCAGCCCATATCTATTCCACCATACAGAATGGCACCAGCATAACTTAGAGAACTGAAAGAACAGTTGAAGGTTCTCTTAGATAAGGGATTTATCAGACCCAGCATTTCCTTGTGGGGCGCTCCAGTATTATTCGTGCACAAGAAAGATGGTTCTCTCAGAATGTCCATTAATTACCGTCAACTCAACAAGGTCATGATCAAGAACAAGTATCCTCTTCTCAGAATTGATGACTTGTTTGAACAACTTTAGGATGCCAGTTATTTCTCTAAGATAGACCTCAGATCTGGCTATCATCAGCTCAGAGTTTGAGAATATGACATCCTGAAAATAGCTTTTCATACTCAGTGTGGTCAGTTCGAATTCTTAGTCATGTTATTTGGTCTTACCAATGCCCTAGCTACTTTCATGGACTTGATGAATCGTGTGTTCAAGCATTACTTAGACATGTTCATCATAGTCATCATAGATGATATCCTGGTCTATTTTTGTAGTAAGCGAGATCATGCAAACCATCTCAGGATAGTACTTCAGACTCTCAGAAATTATCAGTTATTCTCCAAATTTAGTAAGTGCAAATTTTGGCTAAGGTCAGTAGCATTCCTTTTTCATATTATTTCTGATGATGGCATTAGAGTAGATCCTTAAAAGACCGAAGTAGTAAGAAACTAGATTCGCCCTGTCTCTCCATCAGATATTAGGAGTTTCTTGGGTTTGGCAGGCTATTACAGATGGTTTTTTAGGTATTTTATTCTATTGCATCCCCTATGTCCAGATTGACTCAGAAGAAGGTCAAGTTTCAGTGGTCAGATCCTTGTGAGAAGAGCTTTCAGGAGTTAAAGACTCGACACACCTTAGCTCCATTATTAGTTCTTCCAGATAGTTTAGATGGGTTTGTGGTGTATTACAATGCATCTAGAGTAGGTTTGGGTTGTTTCCTCATACAGCATGGTAAGGTCATATCCTACACCTCCATACAGCTTAAACCTCATAAGAAGAATTATCCTACTCTTGATCTCGAGTTAGCAGCCATAGTCTTTGCCTTAAAAATTTGGAGGCATTACCTATACGGTGTTCATGTATATGTGTTCACAGATCATAAGAGCCATCAGTATGTCTTTTCTCAAATAGATCTTAATCTTTATCAGAGAAGGTGGTTAGAGCGCTTGAAAGATTATGACATAAGTGTCCTTTATCATTCGGCCAAGGCCAATGTAATGGCTGACGCTCTCAGTAGATTGCCTATGGTTAGTGTTTCTCATGGTGAGGATAGTAAGAAGAAGTTATCTTAAGAAGTACATCAGCTTGCCAGACTAGGCATTCTCTTAGTCAATTCTTCAAAGGGTGGTGTATGTGTTCAGAGTAGTTCAGAATCATCTCTAGTTTTTAAGGTAAAAGAAAAGCAAGATAGAGATCCCAGCCTTGTCAAGTTGAAAGAATTAGTTCAGGATCAGAAAATAGATCGGTGATCATGTCTATATAAAGATCTCTCCCATAAAAGTAGTAAAGAGATTCAGCAAGAAGCGAAATTTCAGTCCCCGATATGTAGGTCTATTTAAGATTCTCAGTCGTTTTGGCAAGGTAGCTTATGAGTTTGAATTGCCTTCAGATCTAGCCTCAGTTTATCCAGTCTTCTATGTATCTTTGCTCAAGAAGTGTATAGGTGACCCATCAGTAGTAGTCCCTATTCAGAGCATTGATGTTCAGAACAACCTCTCTTATGAAGAGATTCCAGTCGAAATCTTAGACTATCAAACTCAAAGATTGAGGAACAAAGTGGTCCCTTTAGTTAAGGTTCTTTGGTGAAATCAGTCCGTCGAAGGAGCTACTTGGGAAGCAGAAGCAGACATGCATACCAAGTATCCTCACCTCTTCTCCGCCAACTCAGACCAAGATCAAGGTAACAGTTCTCCTTAAGCTTACTCAGTTTCATGTTATGTGTTCATCACAAACTTGGTATTCAGTTTCATGTTCATGTTCCCATCATAAACTTTGTATCAAGTACCATTGCATATCTAATCATGCACTCATGTATCAGTTTAGTCATGTATTTATGCAACATACATAAATTCTCATTGTGAGAAACTTAGTTCTTCAGAACACTCAATTATGCATTCATGAATTAGTTATACATGCATCAGATATGCATGTTCAGTATGTTATATTCAACCTGTCAGTCAAGTCAGTCATGAGATCATGTTCTAGCTATTCATGTTCAATCTAGTGTTTTCCCTCTTAGTTAGTCTCATTCGAGGATGAATCTTCTCAAGGGAGAGATATTGTAATACGCCTACCTTTTTCTTAGCTGGAAATCATCTCAAGGATGTTAAAACTTGCTTTGAAATATGAAACCACTTTTTTACACATGGTATTTTTATGATTTTCACTTTCTATCATGTGGAAAATTGAATAAGCTTTCCATTGATACCAATTTTATCAAAATCCGGTATCGGGGGAAGAAGTTATGGACGTTTTACTCAAAGTTGTCAGAATCGCCCAGGTGTGTCGGCCAGGTTGACGGAACGTCACTTAGACCTTCGCAGATAAGGCAATGGGTAAACCTTTTGGATAAGGTGTGATGGAAAGGTCGATGAACCGTCGATTCAGTGATGTACCATTGCACGAACCGTCGATCCAGCGATGGACCGTTGCACGAGCCGTCGCTACCTAGGTTGTCAGACCCTATTCTGGTTCACCTATGATCGTCGAAATAATAGACCATCAACCCAGTGATGGACCATCACACGAGCTATCACAGGTTCCGTTTAGGGAATTTTCAAGTTGTTTGAAAGGGGATTTTTGGTCTTTTGCTACCCATTTATATACCTAGTTAAATCCGGCCAGAATTCTCATTCTCATTATAATTTCACAATAAATATTAAGGTTTCTCTCTAACCTTAATCTTCAAGAACCAATCCAATCTTCTTCAAGAACTAAGGGATTTCCAATTCTTCAAGTTCAAGAACATCAAGAACCTTAACCCAGGTATGCATAGTGTTCATTCATGGACTCCTTTCATTCATGAAGCCCAAGAATTCCTTTTCTAAATTCAAGTTATGGATTTTCTTATGAATTTCATAATTTGGCTTCTCTTGTCCATGTTGATAATGAGTAATTGAATTGTATTCCATGAATGAGTGTAAATTTCATTTGGGTTGATTTGTATAGGTATAGATTCATGAAATCCTATAACTAAACCCCTGAATGATTAAATTAGAATTGAATCATGACAGTTAATTATTGTATGATGTTGTTTACACATTCTATGCCTACCATGTGTTTGATTAAATGCCTAGATGAAGGAAAAGTGTCTAATTAGCATGATATCATGAAATCTCCATGTATGTACAAGCTTATTCCTATCACATGTTTGGTGAAATGCTTCAGTAAATGTATTATGATGATTATTGTGTTTCAAGCAAGTCATGCTTTATCAGTTTCCTTCTATAGAGTCCTGGGGGTACTTATACCCAAAATATTAGCTATGTGCCTAGAGCCATGTCATGCTTTCATGATACTCTCAGTCAAGCTATAAATCCTTAAAATTCAGACAGTCTTATGACTCAGGAAAATCTCCATGATCTCATGAACTCAGTCAGTTGTCAGCTAGCAATAGTATTCCGTCAGTCAACGGAATTTAGTAATTCAGCTCATGTTCAGTTCAGTAAATCATGTTCAGTTTTCATTTAGACGGGAGTAGAAATTAGCACCAAGTGAACCCAAGGATGGGTACACACACTATCAGATAAGGGTGTGATCCTTAGAAGTCATCCTTGCATTTCAAAACTATGTAGCCAGCATAGATTGAGACATCAACACTGTTGGTAAGGGTTGATGAGATGGATAAATACTGTCAGATAAGGGCCCCACCATTCTCCTACAGAGGATACTATTAGATGAGGGTCACCCACAGCTTGTCCTTACCAGTGGCGCAGTATTTACACCCTTCCAATTGGGGTTACAGATTGGATCCCAACTCAACCATAATGGCGTATCAGGGGCATGTCGGTTAGATAACTACTTCCCTCAGCTTCATGTTACAGAATCAGGACTATCAAATACAGTCAATCAGTCTCAGTAATAGAACTCAATAGTTTTTCAAAATTTAGAAATGTCAGATACAGTCAACTCAGATACAGTTCGAAACCCAGATAGTTACATCAGATTTAGGACTGTCAGATACAGTCACTCATGTTATTAGTCGTATCAGTTATTAACATATCAGGTTATCATTATTCAGACTCAGTAATCATGTTGTCAGTTACAGTTATGTATTTATGCATACATTCTCATGTTCATGTTAGACAGTTAGAAAGTAATAATCATACATGTGAACCCTTGCATATATCCTACCTCACATGTATACTCAGTAAATTCCATTGTACTGACGTATTTGCACTATGGTGCTTCCTTTTTATGTTACATCATAGGTTCAGAGATAATTTCCAGATCAGCATTAGATTCCAGTTTCAGCAGTCAAAGTCCGAAGTGTGTTCTCATCCTTCGAAGGCATGATTATTTCTTTACTATGTCATTGATTAGCTTATTAGTTGGTGTTAGTTGGGGACACATCCCATCAACTCCTTATTCAGATTATTCAGACATTAGAGGCTCTCAGACTAGATGCAGACTATTATGTTTCAGATTTTAGTATTTTCAGTCTTGTTTTGGGTATTCTATTACAAAACTTAGATGTTTTATTATTTAGATTTTGTTCAGTATTGAACCTTATGGCCTTTCAGTACATATTTCCACAGTATCATATTATATTATGTAGTGTACAGGTACAAATATTAGTCATGGGTTAGCTAGTGGTCCTTCGGGGTCATTAGCAGCGTGCAGCGATTCGGGCACCAGGTTCGGGGCGTTATAACTAGCCTCATTTTTCTTGTCAAATTATTTAGGGAGGAGTGATGGGTAAATTGAAATATGTTGTAAAGGCCCTTTCCATCATTATATGTAATTCTAGTGTGCTAAAATACTAGTTAAGGTTTTCCCAAATTAAGTGTTAGAAATTTCAAGCTAGGCTAGTTTCAGATTAAATCTGAGCATGGTATCTAGGGTAATCTGAGAATAAATTAGTTAAAAGTTAAGTATTTTGGGGTGATTTTATGACAGATAAGATGAGAAGGTGTTCATAAAAACTTTTGAAAGTGAATTCGAGTATATTAAAACTCATGATATTACTTTTTACATTAAGAGGTTAGTCTAGGTTATCGAAACCAGAGGGCGTGCTGTAAAAAGGGCCAAACTGGGGAAAATTCTGAGTTTTTGCCTCGCCTATCCTTCTATAGATGGAGGAAGGCTGCTACAACTGCACCGCTATTGCAAAAAATTTCCTACTATAGCGGATTTAGCTTTGGTCAATCTCGCCATAAGGGGCGAATCCCACTATAGCAATGCCACTATGAAGGGATAAGGCCGCTATATGCGCTGACTAATATAGAAAATGCCTTAAATATATTACTTTTATTCAAAATTAGTCTAAGGACTGAGAGAGGTGATTTTGGGCGATTTCACCCTAATTTTCATTAATTTCCATCGTTGAGGTAAGTTAATCAATTTCACTACCTAGTCTTTTTATAATTAATGCATATAATCAATAGTTTCTGGATTTTAGGAAGGATTTAACTTTAACTAGTTGAATTTCTAATGCAGTTAGGTGAATTGGGTTGAAAATTATTGGGTTTTGGTTGATTGTTGTTGATTTATAATTGCATGTTTGGATTCACCACTATATTAATGAAATTGGTTTAATTGAGCTTGAATGATGGTAGAAAATCCTAGAATAGGAGGAATAAGCATGAATTTAACCTTGGGGGTTACAAGATTAGGTTTTAATCCTTGAATATATTAGGCCATTGTCTGAATTTTGATCTTATCATTGTTTTTAGACCACAACTAAGTCGAAATTGCCCAAAAAAGGCAAGACTCATGCCCATTAGAGTGGTGCAAACTTGGCCTAAGGTAGGTGATGGTTAGATGTAGTTGAAAATCTAACTTAATTTATGTGTGCATGTTAAGTATTTCTTCATACACTTGTTACAATGCATGTTCAAGGTGAGTAAATAATTGAATGATATCTTTAGTGCTAGTCACATGTAATGAGGTTATTTATTCTCATTTTCATTTTCATCTTTGTATAATAAGTGTGTGTTGATTGTTACAAGTGTGGTTGTTTATTCTCATATACTGTAATTATAATGCTATTTTCTATTAGTAAAGGATGTACCAGTATTTGGACTTCGTGGGATTTATTTTTATTATTTTGGGATGTACCATTATTTGGACATCTTTTCAGGATTGTCTGATATACGGTTGGAAGACACTAGAAGTCTGGGATTTAAGATATATGGAAAAGTGCTCGTCCCATATACGTCTTGGTTAGTGGGCGGCCATAAGACCTTCAGCATGTGTGTACAATGTATTGGTGAGTATGTGTCATGATCCAAACTATCGAATCGTGAGGGAACCGACTCTAATCCACTTAAATAGAAGAGCCCCTTACCATCCTTTGAACATTACATGCGGAGTCTTTATCACATAGAAATAACCAACCTTTATTACAACTGCTTTATTATAAAAATTTAAGTGTGGAAATGTAAACTACCCCTAGGAACTAGTCAAAATAGGTTCAAGAGATCTAAAGGAAAGTAAAACTAGACAAAACTTCCACCATGAGTAAGAGTAGTGAGAGTTGCTAAATAATCGCTATCCGTAATGAACAAGAAATCAACATCGATTCCTGCAAAATATTATACCCCAAAAATGCTGTATTAAGATTTGTATCAGTACAAAGAACATGTACATACTAGTAGGTATCATTGGTCGACTAGATTTAGATCACAGAAACACGATATAGAAATCAGAAAAAAAATATAGCAACTTACATAACAATTTAAATCATAACACTTTCATCCACTTATGCTATTTTTATCCCTTGTTTTAACTAATTGTATTTTCATTCTTATTCTCATTGATTATTTATCACCTTGTAATAAATACAACTATGAACACACACGTTATGATAAATACCTCAAGTTTATGACAATTAGAGTTTTCAAGTAAATCTACAACTTCAGTCAAGTATAAGTCAAGAGACAATAAGTCAAGTCAAACCATGACATAGTCAACAATCTCGACTCTAATAATTCCAAGTCAACAAACGATGACTCTAACGATATTCAAGTCAACAAACCATGACTCTATAGGCAAGAATTCTAAAATATATGATAAGTAACCCGCCCACATAAGAATTTCATATATATCAAGTAATATCATAATCTGGTTCACTCAAGAAACCTACAACAACAACCACAATATAATTTGATCCACTCATGGAATCAATTAAAACCATAATAACAATAATCATATACTTGGTCCACTCAAGTAACCGTCACACTCATACATGCCTTGTACATATATCCACGGGTCTTATGATTGCCTACTAGTCATGACCTACAAGGGATGGGCTCTTATCTATGTACTATACCGGTGTGGTTCCTGAGCCAACCAGTGAATCATTTCAACCAATCCTATGAAGATGTCCAAAAATCAATACATCTCATAATAATAATCGATATCACAACAATTATAACCACAATGAGAATAAGTAATCAACTTGTACAATCAACAAACCTCTGATATTACCTCATTAATGTGATTAATAATTAGGATATCATTTAACAATTACATTCCTTAAGTATTCATTACAACAATAGACAACTACCTAAATATATATTTGGTCAAATCAAGTTAATCAAATCATCTAAACAACAATCATACTTTAACACACTGTCATATCTCAAATTCGAGATCATAATGAGACCTATTTAACCCTCCATGATATGTAAGCCAAGAACTCAATCCAAAATACAGCATTTTCAATGTATAGAAGCAGAAGGAAATACGGACATAATAAACATCGAATAATCTCAAACGTAGATTAATAGACTGGCATAGTTAAACTTAGATTATTCTAGGTCTGGTAGTCACTAATACAAGTCACTAAATATCGAAATCAAAAAAAGGTTTCAGAATCTTAAAATGCGAAAAATGCATAAAGATAATGGCGAAGAAAATTTTTAGTAGTCTCTGGAAACAATAGCAGCTACCTCGAATTTCCAAACACGCTAAGAAAGGAACCACATGAATCAATGTCCGGAAGTCATCAGATCGATACCTGCAGAAAAAGCTTGGGTGACTATGAAACCAGGTGTACTCAGGAAGCATCGTAGATCGATCCTTATTCAAAGTGGTGAAGAGTAACACCAAGTCAATCATCTAAAACAATCATACAGCCTGTACTCAGGAAAGCCACCCTACTCTAACTGAATAATCAAGTTAATAGTCATAAGAATATCATAATACAATCCAAGAATTCCTCATTACAGCGAAATCAACTAACAAATAGTCAAGTACTTAGTAAACAATACAAAGTCAACAATTACACCTTACTTAATCTGAACTAGGAATAAATAAATGCAATAGAATGCATGTGATGTGTACACACCTACTGAGCAATGGTTTGAAGGTCAGGACCCTTGAGGGACTCCCAAGGTCCATGTACTTTGCAGGCATGCACTCGATCCTAATAAAGTCAAATTGTCCCGGTTGTACTCAGACCCCAATAATAGATAATAATGTGCAGGTGTGCACTCCGGACCCATATGAAATGTAATGCATGATGTGTAGGCGTGCAACTCTGATCCCAAATCAATAATAAATTTAAGCAAAACATTTTATACCTTATTCCGAATAAACATCAATTCTAAAATCAACTCAAGTGAGAGTCTTCTCATTAGCTAACAGTTTCAAAAATTCATTTACCGTAGCAAATTAGGTCATAGGGCTAGCAAATATAGAAAAACAATTCAAAACGTGCAATTAACTTATTTTAACCTTCAAATAACATCGGTACCCACATAAATGCTCATCCCTTCACCAATACGGGACTCTCATTCTCCATTACTCCCATTACACATAACTAACAAATAAGCACTTTGAAAAAGAGTCTAAGAAAGACTAAACTTACCCTAAAAGAAGATCCGTTAAGTAAACTTGAAATCGGAAGAATGAGATGGAAGCTTTACCCTTTTGAATCATCTCTGAGCTATCCCAATCTAACCAAATATACAATTCCCATAAGAATACGGGTCTAATGAGGCCTACTTCATAAATTCTTATTCTAAAAATCTTAGTACTAAAATCAAAATTTTCTGTAACAAAAGAAATATATTATGTAATTAGTGGCCATCGGATAAATTTTTTCCAAAAACAAAAATATGACCTAAGGGTCGCTACTGTGCAGGGATCATCAAAACCTAAAATTCCTACCTACACATTATATCATTATTACCCGCTTTCTTGGAAATTGAATTTAGTGGCAATGATTTGCTAATCATTGCCTAATTATTAAAAAGGAAAAAAAATTAACATATTATAACATGTTAATTCTAAAGAATACCCAATATTAGCCAATGCATGCTACTGTCCACTTTCCTTCCTTATAGATATGAAGAGGGGCAATTAATTACAGATAGAAAGAATAGAATTTGCCATGACCACAGAAGCAAAAGAATTCCTATACTCACCTGAAGGTTCGGTGCAGTCGTGAGGAAGAAAAAGGGAAGCAATAAAATTGTAACTTCTCTTTTCTTCTTATTGGACATTATTTGATGCCATCAAATAATTTTATTTTAAACTCTTTTCACTTGAATCTATTTTTATAGTAAGTATCAAGAATTAAGCTAATATCAATTTGATCCACTAACCAACAACTGAAATAATATCTAAAATATCCAATAGATTCTCAAATATTGTTCGGAGATTTGAAAAAATAAATTAAATATGTATATTGACTAAAGAGTACATTCTGGACCTATTGAAAATATTGAAATACTAAATCAAGGTCATCTTGATCAAAAGTTGATTATGATCAAGCTTAACTTTACTAAAACTCAAGAACCTAATAAATGACTCAAATTACCTTCGAACACCTCAAAAATCGACACTACCCATTTTTGTAAGTCGTAAATCACGTCTTAACACTGCGTAGAGAGTTAAAATAAGAAAAATTTACAAAACAACAAAAAGGTTTTTACGTCATCCACCACTAAAACAAACATTGATCCTCGAACGTAAAGAGAAAGAAGGTACTCAAACCATCAAAGAGATTGAGATATCTACTCCACATGTCGAACTCAACCTCCCAAGTGGATTTCTCTATTGGAAGATGCCTCCACTGTAACTTCACTAATGCTATGTCCTTTGACCTCAACTTTTTAACCCACCTGCCCAGAACAACAATAGGCTCTTCCTCAAAAGTGATATTTTGATCCAAACTCACCGAGTCCCATCGAATCACATGCGAATTATCTGGATGGTGCCTCTTTATCACAGAACACAAAAACTGGATATACGACTGAAAGACCTAGTGGTAAAGGCAACTCATCAGCCACAGACCCAATACACTGAATAATCTCTAAAGGGCCAATAAACCTCGGACTTAGCTTTCCTTTCTTCGCAAACCACATCACATCTGTCATGGGTGATACCTTCAATAGGGCCCGGTCACCCTGTATGAACACCAATTCGCAGACCCTTCTATCAGCATAACTCTTCTGTCTGCTTTGAGATGCCAAGATCTAGTCTTGGATTAATCTCCCTCGAGCCATCAAATCTCTCAAAAAATCAGTGCCTCAAGGTCTAACCTTAGAAGAATAAAACCACCCAACTAGAGACCTACACTTTCTACCATACAAAATATCAAACAAAGCCATTTGAATACTAGAATGGTAGCTATTAACATAGAAAATCCACACTAAGGGGAAAAATTGATCCCAATGACCTCCAAAATCCATAGTTCAAGCCTGCAATATGTCATTCAATACCTGAATAGTCCGCTTTGATTGACCATCTATTTGTGGATGAAATGTTATACTCCTATCCAGTTAAGCACCTAACTCCCATTACAACGTACGTCAAAAATTCGAAGTGAACTGAGTACCTCTATCTGAAATAATGGAAATAGGCATTACATGCAATCAAACTATGTCACGAATGTAGATCATGGCTAATTTCACTGTATTATAGCTCATATTCACAGGCACAAAATGGGCTGATTTGGGTTAATCTGTCCATAAGCAGCTAAATAGAATCAAACTTCCCCATGGTCTGAGGTAACCCAACTACAAAATCCATAGTGATATGCTCCTATTTTCACTCAGGAATGGGCATCCTCTGAAGCAAATCACCTAGCCTTTGGTACTCAAATTTCACCTGCTGGAAATTTAAATACTTAGCCACAAACTCTGCAATATCCCTCTTCAATCTATACAACCTATAATGTTATTTAAAGTCCTGATATATCTTTGTTGTGTCAAATTGAATAGAATATCTCAAACAATGGGCCTTCTTTATAATAGATCTAGTCAAATCACCCACTCTAGGAACACAAATCTGCCCTTTAATCCTCAAAACAACCTCCTGGTCCAAAATTACCTCTTTAGCCTCACCTTGCATCACCTTATCTCTAATAGAACACAATTTCTTATCCTCAAACTGACGGTCTCGAATTTGCTCTATCAAGAAGAACCTCGCTTCTATGTATGCAAGAACCCTACCTAACTCAGAGATATCAAAATGCAAGAAATTGTTAGCCAACCATCGTACCTCCCAGGATAATAGTCACTTCTCCACACTTAATAATGCAACACTGCCTATGCTAATTGGATTCCTACTCAAGCCATCTGCTACTACATTGTCCTAATTTGGATGATATAAGATAGCCATATCATAATATTTCAACAACTCTATACACCTAAGCTGGCCCAAATTCAACTCTTTTTACGTAAAGATATACTGAAGACTATGATGATCAACCTTTCAATGAACTCTATAGAAATAGTGCTGCCATAACTTTACAAAGAATACAACTGCTTGTAACTCTAAATCATGGGTAGGGTAATTCCTCTTATGTGTCTTCAACTGCCTCAACGCATATACTATCACCTTATTTTTATGCATCAACACGCCACCCAAACCAATATCAGAAGCATTACAAAACATAGTGCAACCACTACCTTGTATATGTAGGGTCATGATAGGAGATGAAGTCAAGAGAGTGTTGAGCTTTTGAAAGCTCTCCTCACACTTATCTGACCATTAAAAAGCCGCTTTCTTCTGAGCTAGTAGAATTATAGGAGCTGCAGTAGAAGAGAAACCCTACACAAATCACCTAGAATAACCTATTAGCTAATAACACTTTGAATATTTAAAGGTGAAGTAGGTCGTGATGAATTTCTAACCATCTCAACCTTGGCCGAATCGACCATAATACATCTTTGGACACCACGTGTACCAAGAATTACATAGAAATGAACCAAAATTCACACTTCAAAAACTTGGCATATAACTTCTCATTTCTCAACCTCTGGAGTATGATCCCCAATATTTTGCATGATCTGTCTCCCTCTTAGAATACACCAAAATAAGGAAAGAATTAAAATATGGATGAAGCACCGTATTCATCAACTCCATGAACGTTGTTGGGGTATTAATCAAAAACTCATATTGGCCATATCTAGTCCGAAAAGCTATCTTCAAAATGTTCGATGCTCGAATCATTAACTGATGATATCCTAACCTTAAGTTAATCTTCGAGAACATTGAGGCACCCTGAAGTTGATCAAATAAGTCATCAATATGTGATAGAGGATACTTATTCTTGATTCTTACCTTGTTCAACAGTCAATAATCAAAGCATATCCCTATAGACCCATCTTTCTTCATAACGATCAACACTAAGAACCCCAAGGTGATATAGTTTGTTGAATAAACCTTTTTCTTAACAAATCCTGAAGCTGGTCTTTCAATTTTCAACTCAGTCAGTGCCATCCTATAAGGAGGAATTGAAATGGGCTTAGTTCTAGGCTCTAAATCAATATCTCTATTAGGAGGAACAACTAAAAGATCGATAGAAAATACATCTAAGAACTATCTAACCACCTTTACTGACTCCAAAGAAGGTGTCTCAGTACCAGTATCACAAACATAAGCCAAGTATGATAGATACCCCTTCTTAACTAACCGTTGGTCCTGAATAAATGAAATCACCTTCTTAGGATATGAACTCCAAACACCTCTCCACTCTAACCTCAGATGATCAGGCATAGCCAGCTTAGCATAATTGTCCAAGATAGTATGATAAGAAGAAAGCCAATTCATGCCTAAAATTACATTAAAATTAACCATATCGAGGATAATCAAATCTACCCAGGTATCATACCCAGCTGTGGACCCCTATATCTGTATACTGGAAATCTCTCTGAAGATGATCCAGGCTACTACTTTCATAATAGGACTTGGGAACCATCAACTATCGAGAATGACTTAAATATTTGGTATGGCCACCATGGCTTGAAAATTGTTAAGATGAACCCTAGGAATCCTATTTAAAAACCTAAAACTCCAACCTAAGTATCCACCCTCTGAGGTCTGCATTGCTTTTTGAACTGGCCTACCATGTTGAGGGTAAAAATCTCACCTGAATAAACCCTTACTTCTAGATGAGGTTCTACTAAATTGACATAAAGTGCAGTACCTTTTTTCCTTTAAATCCCCATACTCTTCACGATGGATCAACTCGAACTCCTATGATGATTCAACCACCCTTTGAAGAGAAGCTCCAGATTGAGCTACAACAAACACAACCTCTCTAATCCTAAATGTCAAAGCTCTCAAAAACTTCCTGATCATCTTGGCCTCGTCTGGTAAGATCACCATAGAATAACAGGATAAATTCGAAAATCGAATCTCATACACAACCACATAAATACCCTATTTTCAAATTCTTAAACTGGTGTCTACGCTCCTCTCTCAAGCTACGATGGACAAATTTGTCAATGAAATTCTCTAAGAACATAGCCCAAGTAATTGATGGAGAACCTATTAGCCTGGAATCAATGTAGGAGTGCCACTACTACTTGGCATAACCATACATCTGTAAGGCAGTATAATCAATCCTATGGGATTCAACCAATCCCATACTCTGAACTCTCTCATGGTAATTGATCAAAACCTGATAGGCATCCTCACACTGATCACCATGAAACTACGGTGGATCCATCTTTCTACACTTCTCAAATCGCCGCTTCTCCTCATTAGATATAACTATCCAAACCCCACTGGTAGCTCTAACCCCCGATATAGGCATACTATCATACCTTGGGGCTTGTTGAACCATTAGACCATTATAAATTAGAATAGGCTGCTGATTTAGGGTCTACACCACTATCCTAACCTATGAATCCTGTGTAGTAACAAATGATCCACCTCCCTAAGTGATAGTCTCCAAAATAACCAACACTTTAATCAAGGTATCCTGAAGAATTGGTGTAGCAACAAATCCTGGTTTTGCCTAGCTTGGCCTCACATCATCAGCTGGGATTTGAACATCACTTCACCTACCTCGATCTAAACCTTGAGAGACCCCGCCCTATCAAGAGTATAAGCGGCTCTTTAAGATCTCTCTCTACCATGACCTCTGTCACTACCACGTCTCCTACCCCATCTGCGTATCCTATCTTGAGCGATTTGCTTAGGGGATGGCAAGGGCTCCAGATCACCATCCTGTGATGTATGAGTCCTCACTATCAATGAGAGAATAAGATAAGAATGTCATTATTTCAAGTTAAAGGATCAATATTACACGATAAGAAAGATTGAAGATAATGAACCCGAGGCTCTAATACCATCTGTCACATCCCAAATTTTAGACCGTGATGATACCTATTCAATTCTCCTGATAGGTAAGCCAAGAACTCAATCCAAAGTACAACATTTTTAATGTATAAAAGAAGAAGATAATAAAGACAGAATAAACATCAAATAATCTCAAACATAGATTAATAGACTGGTACAATCAATCTTCGATAATTTCAGGTCTAGTAATCACTAATACAGGTTACTAAATTTTGAAATCAAAAAAAGCTTTGCAAATCTTAAAATACGAAAATACATAAAGATAAGGGTGAAAGAGATTTTCAGTAGTCTCTAAAAACAATAGCAGCTACCTCAAATCTCCAAAGATGCTAACGAAGAAACCACAAGAATCAATATCAAAAAGTCACCGAATCGCTACCTGCACATAAGGTGCAGAAAAAGCAAGGGTGAGTATGGAATCACGTGTACTCAACAAGCATCGTTGATCAAACCTAATTTAAAGTGGTCACGAGTAACACCATGTCAACCATCTAAAATAATCATATAATCTGCACTCAGGAAAGCCATCCTACTCTAACTGAATAATCAAGTTTAATAGTGATAAGAATATCATAACAAAGTTCAAGAATTCCTCATTACAATGAAATCAAGTAAATAGTCAAGTACTTAATAAATAATACATATTAAACAATTACACCCTACTTAATCTGAACCAGGAATGCATGAATGCAATGCAATGCATATGATATGTACACATATACGCATAATGGCTTCAAGGTCAGGACCCATGGGGGACTCACAAGGTCCATGTATTGTGCAGGCATGCACTTAAATCCCAAGAAAAATACATTATGCAGGCGTGCACTCCGACCACAATAATAGATAATAATGTGTAAGCGTGCACTCCGACCCCATATGAAATGCAATGTATGATGTGCAGGCGTGCAACTTCGATCCTAAATCAACAATAAATTTAAGCAAAGCATTTCATATCTTATGTTGAATAAACATCAATTCCAAAATTAACTCAACTTATCAAGTAGGAGTACTCTCATTAACTAGCTTTTTCAACAATTCATTTACCATAGTCAATCAGCCCATCGGGCTAGAAAAAAGAGAAAAACAATTCAAAACGTACAATTCACTTATTTTAACCCTCAAATAACATCGGTACACGCATATATGCTCGTCACTTCACCTATACGGGACTCCCATTCCCGATTACTCCCATTACACATAACTAACAAATTAACATTTTGAAAAAGAATCTAAGAAAATCTCAACTTGCATTAAAAAAAAACATGTGAAGTAAACTCAAAATCGGAAGAATTAGATGGAAATTTTACCCTTTTGAATCATCTCCAAGCAATCCCAATCTAATCAAATAAAAATTTCGATAAGAATATGGGGCTAATGACGCCTACTTCATAAATTTTTATTCTAAAAATCTTTGTCCTAAATTCCAAATTTTCTATAACAAAAAGGATTACATTATAATTAGTGGTCATCAGATAAATTTTTTCCAAATCAAAAATATAACATAAGGGTGCTACTGTGTAGGGATCATCAAAACCCAACATTCCTACATACACATTATATCATTATTACCGCTTTCTTGGAGATTGAATTTAGTGGCAATGATTTGCTAATCATAGCCTAATAATTAAAAAAGGGAAAAAATTAACATATCATAACATCTTAATTCTAAAGAATACCCTATATTAGGCAATGCATGCTACTGTCCACTTTCCTTCCTTATAGATATGAAGAGGGGACATTAATTACAGATAGAAAGAATGGAATTTGCCATGACTCCACAGAAGCAAAAGAATTCGTATACTCACCTGAAGGTTCGATGCAGTTGTGAAGAAGAAAAAGGGATGCAATAAAATTGTAACTGCTCTTTTCTTCTTATTCCACATTATTTGATGCCATCAGATAATTTTATTTTAAACTCTTTTCACTTGAATCTATTTTTATATTAAGTATCAAGAATTAAGATAATATCAATTTGACCCATTAACCAACAATTAAAATAATACCTAAATTACCCTATAGATCCTAGAATATTTTTTGGAGTCTTGCAAAAATTAAATTAAATATGTATATTGACTAAAAAATACATTCCAGACCTACTGAAAATATTAAAATACTAAATTAAGGTCATCTTGATCAAAAGTTGATCATGATCAAGCTTAACTTTACTAAAACTCAAGAACCCAATAAATGACTCAACTTGCCTTCTAACACCTCAAAAATTGATACTACCCATTTCCGTAAGTCGTAAATCTCATCTAAACACTACTAGAAGAGTAAAAATAAGAAAATTCACAAAACGCCAAAAATAATCGTTACATCATCCACCACTAAAAAAACGTTCATCCTCGAACATTAAGAGAATGAAGGTACCTGGACCATCAAAGAGATGGGGATATCTACTTTGCATGTCGAACTCAACCTCCCAAGTGTCTTCCTCTATTGGACGATGCCTCCTCTGCAACTTCACTGATGCTATGTCCTTTGACCTAAACTTTTTAACCTGCCTATCCAAAATAGCTATAGGCTCTTCCTCAAAATTTAAATTTTGATCCAGACTTACTGAGTCCCACTAAATCACATACAAATCCTCTGGATGGTACCTCTTTATCATAGAATACAAAAAACTAGATGCACGGGTGAAAGCCCTGGAGGTAAAGCCAATTCATAAGCCACTAACCCAATACGTTGAATAATCTCAAAAGGGACAATAAACCTCGAAATTAGATTTTATTTCTTTCCAAACCTCATTACACCCTTCATATATGATACCTTAAACAGGACCCACTCACCCTGTATGAACTCTAATTCGTAGACCCTCCTATCAGCATAACTCTCATGTCTGCTCTAAGCTACTAAGATATAGTCTTGGATCAATCTCACTTGATCTATCGAATCTCTTGATAAATCAGTGTCCCATGGTCTAACCTCAGAAGAATCAAACCACCCAACTAGGGACCTATACTTTCTACCATACAAAGCTTCAAAAGGAGCCATCTAAATACTAGAATGGTAGCTATATATTATCATAGAAAAACTAAAGTAAGGGTAAAAATTAATCCCAATAACCTTCGAAATCCATCGAACAAGACCGCAAAATGTCCTTCAATACCTGAATAGTCCGCTCAAATTGACCATCTATTTATTGATGAAATGACGTACTCATATCCAGCTGAGTACCAAACTCCTGTTGCAATGTACACCAAAAGTTCATAGAGAACTAGTACCTCTATTTGAAATAATGGAAATAGGCACTCCATACAATCAAACTATGTAACGAATATAGATCATGGCTAATTTTTCTGTATTATAGCTCATATTCACAGGAACAAAATAGGCTGATTTGGGTCAATATGTCCACAAGCACCCAAGCAGAATCAAACTTCCCCAAGGTCTAAGGCAACCCAACTACAAAATTCATATTGATACGCTCTAATTTCCACTCAGGAATGGGTATCCTCTGAAGCAAACAACTTGGCTTTTGGTGGTTAAATTTCAACTGTTGGCAATTCAAATACTTGACCACAAACTCTGCAATATCCCTCTTTATTCTACACCACCAATAATGTTATTTGAAGTTATGATATATCATTGTTGTGTAATGTTATTTTAAGTTATGATATACCATTGTTGTGTCTGGTTGAATAGAATACCGCAAATAATGGGCATCCTCCATAATAGATCTAGTCAAATCACCCACTTTAGGGATACAAATCTGCCCCTTAATCCTAAAAACACCCTCCTGGTCCAAAATTACCTCCTTAGCCTCACCTTTCATAACCTTATCTCTAATAGTACATAATTTTTAATGCTCAAACTAATTATCTCAAGTCTGATCTATCAACAAGGACCTCGTTTCTATGCCTGCAAGAACCCTACCTGACTCAAAGATATCAAGATACATGAAACTGTTAGACAACTATTGTACCTCCCTAGCAAATGGTCATTTCTCCACACTCAACAATGCAAGACTACCCATGCTAACTGCCTTTCTAACTCAAGGCATTCGCTACTACATTAGCCTTATCTTGATGATATAAGATAATCATATCATAATCTTTCAAAAACTCTATCTACCTAAGCTGCATCAAATTTAACTCTTTTTGCTTGAAGATATACTGAAGGTTGCGATGATTAGTGTACACCTCACAATGAAATCCATATAAATAGTGCTCCCATAACTTTAATACAAACATAACTGCTAGTA
This sequence comes from Capsicum annuum, assembly GCF_002878395.1. Taxonomy (NCBI): domain Eukaryota; kingdom Viridiplantae; phylum Streptophyta; class Magnoliopsida; order Solanales; family Solanaceae; genus Capsicum; species Capsicum annuum. The sequence continues at coordinate 41,155 of NW_025889627.1, forward strand.
ACTCCAAATCATGGGTAAGGTAATTCCTCTCATGTGGCTTCAACTGCCTCAACGCATATGCTATCACCTTATTTTTCTACATCAACTACCACCCAAACCGATCTCGGATGCATAAAAAACATAGTGTAACCCTTACCTTCTATAGGTAGGGTCAAGGCAAGAGATAAAATCAATAGAGTCTTGAGCTTTTGAAAGCTCTCCTCATATTTATTCGACCATTAAAAAGCCACATTATTTTGAGCTAATCGAATCATAAGAGATACAACAGAAGAGAAAACCTGCATAAACCTCCTATAATAGCCTACTAGCCCAATAAAACTTTGAATATTTGAAGGTGAAGTAAGTCATGACCAATTCCTAACCATCTCAACCTTGACCGGATCAACAATAATACATCTTTGGACACCACGTGTACCAAGAATTCGACAGAGCTAAACCAAAAGTCACACTTTAAAAACTTGGCATATTACTTCTTTTCTCTCAACATTTGGAGTACAATCCTCAAATATTTTGCATTATCCACCTCGCTTTTAGAATACACCAAAAAATCATTGATGAACACAATCATAAAAGAATTAAAATATGGATGGAGCACTCCTATTCATCAACTCCATGAACGTTGTTGGGGCATTATTCAACCCAAAGGACATAACCAAAAATTCATAGTGGCCTATCTAGTTCGAAAAGCTATCTTTGAAATGAATGAAGCTCGAATTTTCAACTGATGGTATCCCAACCTTAAGTTAATCTTCGAGAACATTGAGGCACCCTGAAGCTGATCAAACAAGTCATCAATACATGATAGAGGATATTTATTCTTTATTGTTACCTTGTTCAACTATCAATAATCAAAGCATATCCTCATAGACCCATCTTTCTTCTTAACGAACAACACTGAGCACCCCAGGGTGATATATTTTGTTGAATAAACCTCTTGCTTAACAAATCCTAAAGCTGTTCTTTCAATTTTTAGCTCAGCTGGTGCCATCCTAGAAGGAGGAATAGAAATGGGCTTATTTCTCGGCTCAAAATCAATAAAAAAAATCAATATCTCTATTAGGAGGAACAATTGGAAGATCAGTAGAAAATACATCCATGAACTCTCTAACTAACTTTACTAACTCTAAGAAAGGTATCTCACTACCAGCATCTCAGCCAAAGATGATAAATACCCCTTCTAAACTAATGATAGATACCCCTTCTAAACTAACTGTTGGTCCTGAATGAGTGAAATCACCTTCTTAGAATATAAACTCCAAACACCACTACACTCTAACCTCGGATGATCAGGCATAGATAGCTTGCATAATAACCCAAGATAATATGATAGAAATAAAACCAATTCATGCCTAAAATTACATCAAAATTAACCATATTGTAGATAATCAAATCTACCTAGTTATCAACCCTAAAATAGAAACAACACAGGATCGGTATACTCGATCCACCACTAAGGAGTCACCTACTAGGGTAAAAACACAAATAGGCACAATTATAGACTCAGACATCATATCAAGGCTAAGCAAAATATGTAGACAAATAGGAGAAGATAGAACCAGAATAAAATAACACTGATGTAGGTCGATGAAAAACTAAGACAATACCTGTAATGACTACATCAGAAGACTCTACCTCAGGCTTTCCTAGAAAGGCATAACAATGAGCTCTATCATCTATCGCCTGTGTCACTATTCTACTACCTTTCCCGCAAGCTATTGGTACACCTCGACCACCTTAAGATTTCTCCCGACCCCTAGCCGAGGGAGCTACTACTTTAGTAAGAGCTAGATGACTCTGCTGTAGACCCCTCTGTATACTAGACAATCTCTTAAAGATGATTTGGACTACCACTTCGATTATAGGACCTAGGAGCCATCAACTATCAAGAATTACCTAAATATCTGGTATGGCCACCACGGCTTGAATATCGCTGAGATGAACTCTATGAATCCTGTTTGAAACCATAAAATCCCCATCATGAATGTCCACACTCTGATATCTGTATCACTTTTTGAACGGACCTACCATGCTGAGGGAAAAAATCTCACCTGAAAGAACCATTACCTCTAGATGAGGTTCTACTAAATCGACATGAAGTGCAGGACCTTTTGTCCCTCAAGTCCCCATATTCTTCACAATGCATCAACTCGAACTCCTATGATGATTCAACAACCCTCTGAACAGAAGCTCCAGATTGAGCTACAATAAACATAACTTCTCTAATCCTAAGTGTCAAACCTCTCATAAACCTCCTGATCATCTCGTCCTTATCTGGTAAGATCTCTATAGCATAAAAGGACAACCTAAAATTGAATCCCATACACAACCATATAAATACCCAATTTTTAAATTCTTAAACTTGTGCCTACGCTCCTCCCTCAAGCTACGATGGACAAATCTGTCAAGAAAATTCTTTGTAAGCATAACCAAAGTTATCAGTAGAGAACCCATTGTCCTGGAATCAATATAGGAGAGCTACCACTACTTAGCAGGACCACATATCTGTAAGGCAGTATAATCAATCCTATGGGATTCAACCAATCCCACACTCTGAATTCTCTCATAAAAACTGATCAAAAATTTATCGACATCCTCACACTGATCACCCTGAAACTTCGGTGGATCTATCATCCTAAACTTCTCAAATTGTTGCTACTCCTCATCAGCTATAACTACCCTAACCCCACTGGTAGCTACAACCCCTGATAGAGGCATACAATCATATCTTGGTGTTGGTTGAACCATTGGACCATACTAAATTAAAATAGGCTGCTAATTTTTAGTCTACACCCTATCCTAATCTATGAACCCTACGGAGTACCAAATGATTTGCCTCCCTACGTTATAGTCCCCAAAACACCCAACAATTTAATCAAGGTATCTTGAAGAATCGGTGTAGCAACAAATCCTAGTTGTGCCTGGATTGGGCCCGCATCATCAGATGGAACCTGAACATCACTTCACGTGCCTCGAACTAAACCTTAAGAGACCCCGCACCATCATGAATATAGGAGCCTTTTTTATCTCTGTCTACCATGACTTTTACCATTACTACATCTCTTACCCCATCTGCGTATCTCATCTCGAGCGATTAGCACTGGGCTGGCGGGGGATCCAGACTATCATCCTGTGATATATGAGTCCACAATACAGTAAGAGAATAAGATATGAATTTCAATATTTTAAGTTAAAAGATCAACATTGCACAATAAGAGAGAGAATAAAATGAATGTTTCCTAAATTCCTAAAAGATAAGTAATAGACGTCTCCAATAGAACCGCGAGACTCCACTATACTTGGCTTGTTTTTTAGAGACCAATGGACCCGGGGCTCTTATACCATCTGTTACATCCCAAATTTAAAACCCTGATGAGACCTATTCAATTCTCCGTGATAGGTAAGACAAGAACTCAATCCAAAGTATAAAGTTTTTAATGTATAGAAGCAGAAGAAAATAAGGAAATAATAAACACCGAATAATCTCAAACGTAGATTAATAGACCAGTACAATCAATCTTCGATAATTTTAGCTCTGGTAATCATTAATAAAGGTCACTAAATTTTAAAATTAAAGAAAGCTTTGAGAATCTTAAAATGTGAAAAATACATAAAGATAAGGGTGAAAGATATTGTCAGTAGTCTCTAAAAATAATAACATCTACCTTGAATATCCATAGACGCTAACGAAGGAACCACAAGAATCAATATAGAAAAGTCATCGGATCAGTACAAGCACATAAGGTGCATAAAAAGCAAGGGTGAGTATGAAATCACATGTAATCAACAATAATCGTTGATCAAACCTAATTTAAAGAGGTCACGAGTAACACCACGTCAACCATCTAAAATAACCATCCAACCTGCACTCAAAAAAGCCATTCTATTCTAACTAAAAAATCAAGTTTAATAGTGATAAGAATATCATAATAAGGTCCAAGAATTCCATATTATAATGAAATCAAGTAACAAATAGTCAAGTACTTAATAAATAATATAAAACCAACAATTACACCTTGCTTAATCTGAACTAGGAGTGCATGAATGCAATGTAATGTATGTGATGTGTACACACATTCCAAGCAATGAATTTAAGGCCAGGACCCATGGGGGACTCACAAGTTCTATATACTGTACAGGCGTGCACTCTAATCCCAATAAAAATATATCGTACAGACGTGAACTTCAATCCTAAAAATAGATAATAATGTGCAGGCGTACCCTCCAACCCCATATGAAATGCAATGCATGATGTGCAGGCATGCAAATTTGATCCTAAATCAATAATAAATTTAACCAAACCATTTCATATCTTATGCCGAATAAACATCAATTCCAAAATCAACTCAACTTATCAAGTAGGAGTGCTCTCATTAACTAGATTTTTTCAACAATTCATTAACCACTGCAAATCAACTACACTTAATCTACACTTGATGGGAGCCCCTTAGTTGAGGGGCCTTTTGGTCATTTTAATTTCTATTATGTAATAAACAATATAAAGAACAAGGTAGGGTTTCATTAGTTAGTTTTTGGATAATGTTTTAAATCATAAGAACAAAAGTCCTCTCTCCTTTAAGGAATAACCGGAAACTAGGTCAAGAGCTAGTGTGGAATCACTAGTGATTGTGTATTGTTTGGAAACATTGATGCTTGAAAGGTGGAAGCGATCTTGTGTCACGTAAGATATAGGTTTTTGTTTTGTGTGGTGTTAAGGGTCCAAGAGCGGAATAACCTTGGGTTCTTAAGATTACATCTTCAATTGTCTATCTATCTATCTCTTTATCTTATTGTAATCTTGTATTCATGTTGTTCTTGTTTTCTTGTAACTCAAGCCGCGTCCCTTGTTGTTGTTATAATATTGTTCTTGTTTCTTCATCTTATTGTTGTAAATTAGTTTGGTTGGCTGATTTGGTGTCCAAACACCTTGTTATTCTTGTCCTATTCTTATTGTTCTTGTCTTGTTGAAAAGCCGAGACTTGTGTGTTGTTAGGCTCTCGGGTTTGGCTTGAATTAGTGGACTATTTTTGTGTCGTTACTTGTGTTTCCAAGTTTTTACGGTATCAATTGCCCACTTTCTTGGAAATTGAATTTAGTGGCAATGATTTGCTAATTATTAAAATGGGACAAAAAAAGTCAACAACATATTATAATATCTTAATTCTAAAGAATACCCTATATTAGCCAATGCATGCTACTGTCCACTTTCCTTCCTTATAGATACGAAAACAGGCCATTAATTACAGATAGAAAGTACAGAATTCACCATGACTCCATATAAGCAAAAGAATTTGTATACGCACCTGAAGGTTCGATGCAGTTGTGAAGAAGAAAAAGGGAAGCAATAAAATTATAACTGCTCTTTTTGACTGCCCTTTTCTTCTTACTCCAGATTATTTGGTGCCATCAAATAATTTTATTTTAAACCCCACTCACTTATATCTATTTTTAGTAAGTATCAAGAATTAAGATGATATCAATTTGACTCATTAACCTCCAACTAAAATAATATCTAAAATATCAACTAGATCCTCAAATATTATTCGGAGCCTTGAGAAAACAAATTTATTATGTATATTGATTAAAAAGAATATTTCGGACCTATTAAAAATATTAAAATATCAAATCAAGTTATTGTAATAAAAAAATAGGCGTAATCAAGTTTATCTTTACTAAAACTCAAGAACCCAATAAATGACTTAAATCACCCCCGAACACCTCAAGAATCGACACTACCCATTCCCTAAGTCATAAATCACCTCTAAACAGTACGAGGAGGGTTAAAATAAGAAAAATTCATAAAATAACTAAAAGGGTCGTTACACACTCTAAATCACAAGTAGATATTAGTCACTGATTTCATCAATTTGGCATGTCTAAAGATCAATGCCCACCTTATTCAAGGAAACATTATCAAGCCATATTTATTAAACTCAAATATTCATTTGAGGAGTATATATTCAAATAAAAGAAGTCTAAACTCTAATTCAACAATCGTAAATTAATTCACTAATCCAACCATCCTCATCTATACAGACACCTGAGATTCCACTATTATCTAGCAACTCTTACTTCAAGTTAATACTAGGTTCAAGACCTACCTTATTAGCCAATTATTCAGCCCTATAAAACTTACAGTTTAGTTTCAATAATACACCTTTATACCTTTGACTTTCTAGCCCTTAGCTTAACTTGAATTTAGGATCTTAGATTATGCCACCACCTCTTCATTCCATAATCAGTTCTCACCAATAACTTTAAGCAATATCATCTCATATTCCAACACAGAGAAAATCAAGTTCATCCCTTTTAAGATAATTAGACTATATCACTAGATTATTGGCTAACATAGTCTCATTATCATCTATATTCTGATAATTTACATTACAATCTATCATGAAGTCATACAAACTCCAAACACCCATCAAGGATTCATACACAACATAATAATACAAATTCAGACTTTATTACATTAATTCATGTTTTATCCGCTCAAACTCTATGCCTGCGGGCCTAAGAATGATTTCTCTCATCAAATCTATAGTATCAATATGATTACTAACCACAGTCTAATTCTCATAAACTATAATCTACCTAGGCGCCAAGCTGCTACAACAAATAAGCTATGTCATAGATGATCTCCCTTCATCATCATATTTCTAAAGGATAAATCATCTAAAAATAATAATTACAAGAGTAATTAATAAACTACTATTTAAACTTTACCTTGAAAATTGAAACTCACTAATTCTACCCTCATTTACGGTCTATAACATTATCCAAGTGTCAATTAGTTGTAAAAATAGTTTCTTCTAGCTCAACTTAACTTCATTAAAATAGTTTTTAGGATAAAAGTTCTACCTTTATTGAATTCAATGTCCCCAACTATCAATTTTTCTATTTTAAAATTACTAATTCATGTTAGGAATTGTTAATTAATAATTTAGAAGTAATTCTAAGTGATATTAACCAACATATCGATTTTTTCCAAAATATCATGAACTTAGGGTTCAAACTTCCGAGAATTTCACCATCAAAAGTTGTTCTAATGATTTTATTATGCTAAAGGATTGAAAAATAAAGAAGATGATGAAAAAAACTTACCTCAACAAAGAATTTTCACCATACCAAGAGAAAATCGCCTCTTTATGGATTAGGAATAAAATTTTAGGGTTGGGGAGATGAAACCCATTGAAAATAGGTTATAAAATGCTATGCATATTTCTATAACAACCTGACCTGCTATGGTGTCCTTAGCCTGTTAGCATGGATAATATTTAATATAACGGTCATAACACTTTACTCAGGAAGCACATTAATGAACCGTCAGTTGTACTAGAAGGAAGACCCAAGTATCTTTAATTAGTAGTGTATTGGACCCACTAACTCCTATTCTAGGAGGAATGCTCCTTTGATAATGACCCTAGTTTTAACTTTACCCAAAACTAAAATGGTAAGGATACCAGTTCTATTTCATTTATCCATTATCTATAAATTGCCATTAATCTTTATCTTCTCCCAAATCTCATTGAATGAACTTTGGATCTATGATAGCTAGTCATGATTTGCATTAGTAAATTTAAATCAATGATTTTTAAGCTGGTAAGATCTTTATGTTGGGTTCAATTGGTGTGAATGAAAAATGGAGGGACACAACCTTTGAGGAAAAAATATATTATTTTGGAAAAGAAGTGACTATTCAGATAGTTGTATTTGATCAGAAAAAAAGACACTAGTTCGAATGAACATACATGACTGTTCCAAAGGATACACCTTTTCGGATGAACCATTGCCACTTGAGGAAAATTATTTCTTGAAGAACACTTCGTGAAGTCGAAGGACTTGACCTTTTCTGTTTCATCTAAATTTCTGAGGGAAAAAAAACACACTCTTCTTTGAAAGGTTTTTTGATCTTGTGTTAAGGGTGTTATATAACTTGATAGGTGTTCTTATTTTTAGACTCAAACTTTTGTTGAATTTGTTGTTCTTAAATACAAATTTCTGTACCCGAAAACCTTGAAAACAACAATCTTAAGGAAATAACTTTTTTGAAAATAGGAAAAAAATATTTTTTTTTTGCTTGTTTGGTGAAATTTTCTTTTCACTAAAGTTTTTTTTTTTATCAAAATCTGTATAGCTTGATTTCTGGAGATTAAAGTGTTAAGCTTTCTACTCCGGTTGAACTTAACTAGTGATTTAAACACATAAAATCTTCATTACAAGTTAAAGATCACTCGGTTGACGATTGAAAGTCATAAAAACTTCATCTTTAAACTAGAAACAAGTGGTGTTTAAAGTTGCTGCAACTTTATTAATTAGTATTTAGATATACTAAATTTTCTGTCTTGTTGTTATAGGAAAATAACTAACGATAGTCAAGTATATGATACTGCAACGACTATGGCGGTGACTAGTATTGCCACAATGAGTCGTAATAATGCTCCACAAGCTATGGCACTAGCAAATAAATTTGAAAAGTTCACGGGTATTGACTTCAAAAGATGGCAATAGAAAATATTTTTCTACCTCACCACTCTTCGTCTTCAAAGGTTCACATTTGTGGAATCTCCAGAGGTGCCCGAGGGAACCTCGGAACAAGAGCGATTTGTAATTGTGAAAGCTTGAAAACACTCTGATTTTCTTTGTAGGAACTATATCTTGAGCAGGGAGCGCTAGAATGGAAGTACAAGACAGAGAATGTCAGAACTAAAAAGTTTTTATTGGAAGATTCCTGAAATATAAGATGATAGACAGCAAGTGTGTTGTCTCCCAAGTGCAGAAACTGCAAATGATAATCCATGATCTCCTTGCGGAAGGCATGATTTTGACAAATACCTTTGTTGAACAATTGAAAAATATTCTTAATATTCACATAAAATGTATTGTAGGTTTGATCGTGAATGAAATAGAGAAGATACCACCCATGTAAAAGGACTTCAAGAACTATTTGAAATACAAATGTAAAAAGATATCTGTTGAAGATCTAATCGTCAGATCGCGCATTGAAGAAGACAATAAGGTTGCGGAAAGAAGGTCAAAAAGAAATTCTACAATGAATGGAGAAAATATTGTAGAAGATGACCACAACTCCAAAAAGCACAAGAAATATGGAAATGAAAGCAATCAACCCAAGAACAAATTCAAGGAAAAGTGCTTCTACTGTGGTAAGATTGGCCACAAATCAATAAATTATCGAGCCCCTAAGAAAGGCAAGAAAAAGGACCAAGCAAATGTGGCTAAGTCTAAGAAAAAAATGGATGATCTGTGTGTCATGCTTTTCGAATGCAACTTGGTGGGAAATCCATGCGACTGGTTATTGGATTCCGGTGCCACCCTCCATGTTTGTGCTAATAAGGAGTTGTTTTCAGAGTTCGCTCCAGCTTAAGGAGAAGAAAATATCTTCATGGCTAACTCCGCTACTGCAGAAGTAGAAGGAACAGGAAAAGTATGCTTGAAAAAAACTTCAGGAAATGAATTCAAATGTGTAACTGTTTTCAGAAAAGTTGTAATTAGCAAAGGCGAAGTGTATATAGGAAAAGGCTATCTCACTGAGGGCCTATATAAGATAAATGTAATGACTATTGAAATCAATAAAATTGTTGGTTCTTCTTACTTTCTTGAGTCTTATGATTTATGGTATGAACGATTAGGCCATGTTAAATATAAAACATTGCAAAAATTGATTAACGTAGAAGTTGTGCCAAATTTTCAGTGCAACAAATCAAAATGTCAAACATGTGTGGAATCAAAGTATGCTAAGCATTTGTATAAGTCAGCTGAAAAAAATCCAATCCATTAGACTTAATCCACACTGATATTTGTGATATGAAGTCAACACCATCTCATGGTGGGAAAAATATTTTATAACTTTTATTGGCGATTACACTAGATATTGTTATGTCTATTTGCTAAATAGTAAGGATGAAGCAATAGACTTATTTAGGCAATATAATACTGAAGTTGAAAATCAGTTAGACAAAAAGATTAAAATAATAAGAAATGATAGGGGCGAAAAATATGAATCTTCCTTCGCCGAAATATGTGTAAAGAATGGAATTGTTCATCAAACTACAACCCCATATTCACCTCAGTCTAATGAAATTGTGGAAAGGAAAAACCAAACTTTAAAGGAAATGATGAATGTCTTCCTTATAAGTTCAGGTTTACCATAAAACTTGTGGGGGGAGACTATCCTTACAGCCAACTGTATACTTAATAGAGTTCCCCATAGTAAGACATAATTAATTCCTTATGAAAATGGAAATAAAGGAATCCAACTTGAAATATTTCAAAGTGTGGGGTGTCTAGCGAAAGTCCAAGTACCTTTGCCAAAAAGGGTAAAGATAGGACCTAAGATGGTGGACTGTGTGTTCATAGGAAATGCTAAAAGTAGTAAAGCATGTCGGTTCTTGGTTCATAAATTCGAACACCCAGATATTAATGAAAATATGATAATTTAATCAGATAATGCTGAATTCTTTAAACATATTTATCCATATAAAACTAGGCATGAACAGTCTAGAGGGGGGTCTAAACGACCTCAAGATGAACTAAGTGAGGATGTACATAATGATGCAAATCCAAGACATAGTACACGTCAAAGAACATCAACTTCATTTGAATCCAATTTTGTAATATTTCTCTTAGAAAATGAGTCTCAAACATTTAAGGAAGCGATGACGTCTTCAAAATCATCCTTTTGAAAAGAGACGACCAATAATGAGATTGTTTCAATCTTAAGCAACCATACATGGAGTTGGTTGGTCTTTCTCCAGGAAATAAACCTTTAGGTTCTAAATGGATCTTCAAAAGGAAAATGAAAACTGATGGTACTATTGGCATATACAAGGCAAGACTTGTCGTAAAAGGCTTTAAGCAAAAGGAAGGCCTTGATTACTTTGATACATACTCGCTAGTAATGAGGATAACATTAATTCAAATGTTAATTGCGTTGGCGGCAGTATAAGGTCTTGAAATTCATCAAATGGATGTGAAAAAAACATTCCTAAATGGAGAATTGGAGGAAGAAATTTACATGGAACAATCTGAGGGTTTTGTGGTTCCAGTAAAAGAAAATAAGGTGTGTAAACTTGTTATGTCACTTTATGGACTAAAACAAGCACCTAAACAATGGCATGCAAAGTTTGACCAAACCATGTTGGCAAATGGACTCAAGATTAATGAATGCAATAAATGTGTTTACATTAAAGACACTCGAAATCACCAAGTCATTATTTGTTTGTATGTGAATGATATGTTGATCATTAGTAGAGACATTTCAAACATCAATTCTACTAAACGAATGCTTGAGAGAAAGTTTAATATGAAAGAACTTGGAGTTGCAGATATGATCTTGGGAATATGAATCCGTAGAACTCCACAAGGGTTGGCATTGTCACAGTCTCATTACATAGAAAAGGTACTTAGCGAATTCAAGTTTTTAGAATTTGGTATTGCTAAGACTCCATTGGACGTGAGCTTTGCACTTCAAAAGAATGAGGGTGAAAGTGACTCACAATTGGAGTACGCAAGAGTATTAGAATGCTTAATGTATATAATGAATTGTACACGACCAAACATAGAATGCGCTATTAGTAAGTTGAGTCGGTACACGAGTAATCCCAACAAAACTCATTGAATGGCAATGCAAAGAGTTGTGGCGTATCTTAAATACACTCAAGACTATGCTTTGAATTATAATAAATATCCTGCGGTACTTGAAGGATATAGTGATGAAAATTAGATCACCGGATCGAACGAAGTAAAATCCATTAGTGGATATGTATTTACTATCGGTGGAGGAGCGGTCTCTTGGAAATCATCTAAACAAACATGTATTGCTCGCTCTATAAAGGAATCTAAATTTATCGCATTGGGTAAAGTCGGTGAAGAAGCAGAATGGCTCCAAAATTTCTTGAAAGATATTACTTATTAGCCCAAACCAGTGGCACCAGTATGTGTACACTGTGATAGTCAAGCGGTAATAGTTAGGGTAGGGAGCATGATGTACAACGGTAAATCTCATCACATAATACGGAGACATAATACCGTTAGAGAACTTTTCTGTAGTGGAATTATCACTGTTGACTATGTGAAGTCAAAGGATAATGTATCAGATCTACTTAAAAAAGGCCTATCTAGAGAAGGAGTTGAAAGAACATCTAAGGGAATGAGTTTAAGGCCTAGGACAAGTCAGCATGGAGGTAACTCTACCTAGCAGACTGGAGATCTCAAGAGCTAGGTTTAAGGAGATCAAACAATGTTATGTCTGACAGGTTCAACATTGTCAAATACCAACCCATTCTCATGATGTAGACAATGTTTAATAAACGAGGTTAAGACTTATGGTGTTAAGTCTTTTAATGATTATCTAAATTTGGAAGATTTGACCAAATAGTTTAATCTATAGGATTGAATGTTTAGAAATCACCTATGTGAAGGTGAAGTCGTAGCCACTTCAAGGAGAATGTTAGTAATGGCCTATTCTCTAAGCTCTCATAAGCCCGAGACGTGTTCATAGCTGAAACGAAAAAAACCATGAGAACTATAAACGGTAAAGGGCTGGTTGTGTGACATGTGTTGTCTAGGTGTACATTAAAGCTCGACGGTTCAAAGATATCAAATCTACCGATTGACCAAGTGCATTTGATGCATGTTTACTACGGAAAGTTCAAAGGGAAAACCATTTATTCAGATGCCATCAGTCTTTGCTTGATGATCACATACTTGTTCGTAAAGTTTTACAAAGAATAGTCACTCCCCATTCATGTGGCGGATTGTTGGGTTCAATTGGTGTGAATAGACAATTGAGAGACACAATCTTTGAGGAAAAGACATATTGTTTTGGAAAATGAGTGACTGCTCAGATAGTTTTGTTTGTTCAGACTAAAGACACAATATTTCGAATGAACAGACATGACTCTTCCAAAGGATACACCTTTTCAGATGAGCCATTGCCACCTTTTGGAAGGGGCACTTGATAGCTATATAAACCTGCATATATCCACAAGTTTAGGTATGAAAATTTTTCTGCAATAAAACTCTTCTTGTTTTCTTAAAATATACTCCGTGTGATCATCTAGTCGTTGAGTGAGTTCGAAGAGAATCCGATCGTTTGAGGTACCACTACAGTCGGATTGTTAAGTCATTTTATCCTAGGAGGAAAATTTCGCAACCTCGGGTACTTGAGGGGAATTATTTTTTTAAGGACACTTCGTAAAGTTGAAGGACTTGGCCTTTTCTGTTTCATCTAAATTTCTGAGAAAAAAAACACACACTTCTTTGAAAGGTCTTTTTGATTTTGTGTTGAGGGTATTATATAATTTCATAGGTGCTTGTTTTTAGACTTGAACATATGTTAAAATTATTGTGCCTAAATACAGATTCTTGTACCCGAAAATATTGAAAACAACACTTTACTGTCTTTTTTAATATCCAGTATTCAATTTCTTATAATATACTAATTGCACTGTACATCTAATTATACAGACTGCACCTACAACATTAAAAGAAATAATATTTCATTCGAACCCAAGCTAAGTAACATGTAACTCGCTTTCTTAATTGTACTTTATTCCCCTAATCTAGAGTTTGATGGGTTGAACCTCGATTGAAATTAATACCACCATCCCTACACAAAACAAATCAAACACAATTATAGAAACTAATTTCTAACTTTGAATACCCACAGGTTCCCAATTAAGAAGCAAATCATAGTCGAACAGGTAACCTCACATTGCACATGTCATGATTTGGTATTTATTGAACACCACAAATCTCTCATCGTGTGCAAAAACATAAACCAATAAAAACTACTTTAGACATTAGTATATATGATTGTACCGTTTATCTTCTTATTTCTTTTCAATATATTAGGAATCTATATCAAGTTGCAGTCTGTGACCTTCCACAAAACTGCTAATCTGAAAAACTTCTTCCAATCTGAGGTGTACCTCTTTTATCCATATTAATTATTATCCTTCATCACTAGGAACCTCATGAAAAGAATTGAACTGAAATTCAGCTGCAAAAACAAAAACCAGGTTAGGAAATTAGTCTATAAGAGAATTTTCTTCCCGAAAGGAATGTTGTACTCTTACAGATAAAGATCTCAAAATTATTGAATTTTGACCTCCGATGCCAAAGTTCAAGAAATATCCCAATTTCATTCCCATATAAGTACAATGGCCAAAGAATTTCAGTTATGACCTATGCAATACCATGTTCCTTACAAAACAACAAACCTTCTCTTTTGGGTTTGGTTTCAGCTATCAAGTTAGTATTGTCATGAATTTTGAATCCCTTATCTACTACTAGATTATATTAATAATGTCTAACATAAAAAGTAGATGAGCTAGGATCAAGGTTACCCCTTGAATATCCATGTGTATTACACTTCACAAATTGATGGGAGGGGGAAACTATCTCACCGCCTTGATAGTTTAATTAGCTCTTTTCCCCTCCAACTTTTGCACTATATGGGACCAATTATTAATTCTGGTACCACCCATAAATATTATCTTAATCACTTTTATCAAAGTATCATTAATTTCCATGATCATCTTCCTAAACGTGTATGAACTACCACGAAGGATAGTATTTCTTCTTTTCCTCAAGAACCACAAAATAACAATAGACACAAACTGAAACACCATCTTAAGTCTATGGTTTCCTTCATTAGAGCACCACCTTCTCAGAGTCTATTTCAAATTCAGCATATAACCTTACAATCTAACAGCTCTAGATTAATGTAGCCAAACTCTAACAACTACTTCTTTTGAGAAATAAACGATCAATAGACTCATTGTATGGAATAGTACAACATCTGTAATTCTGAGAATTGTAAGGATTCCAAGCATGCATTAATGTATCCACAAGAACTTTGCCTAGCCATATTCTCCAAGATAAAAAGGATAACTTGAAAGGTAAACCACTCACCCATAAAGACTTCAAATCCTCATTAATTTTCACCTTTTTTTTTTTTTCAGAAACTCCCAAGTACTTTTAACACTAAATACTACCCAACAAAAGTGAAAAGTTCACTCTTCCTCTATTTTTATTGTTCGATTACAACACATGTTTGATATAGGGCTATCAATATATGTAGGTATTTCTTATTTCCTATATGTTATAGGATGGTCATTTACTCTGTTCAAATATTAAATTTAGAAAGTAGAATTTTAGACTTTCGCTTAAGTTATGTGTCCAAATGGGTGAGACCTGTGAAAATTAACCTCTCCCTTGTTCTGCTGTCATGTTATAAGTTATTGGTATGTAATATATGCAAATTCTTTTTTCCTATTACTGTCTCTGTGTTGACTAAAGTAGCACTGTTAATATATAATCGTGTGTAGTTTGAAATAGTTAGTAGTCACTGCTAGTGTTGCAACAGAGAAAATGTATATACAATGTATTCAGGAACATAGGGTGAGTTCATAAATTTGATTTCACATGCCTTCAAAAACAAAATCAATACTTCAGATGAGTTCTTCTGGACATTCTAGTTAGCTTTCATAATCCTCTTGATTCAGAAAAGTGAAAGTTTGTGTTTCCTGAGATTGTTAACCTGATCGATTTTTGGTGATGTAAAGTCAAAAACATCTCCAACTATTGTTGCTGCACGAGGAGATAGTCTTACGTATACCCAGCCGTTGAAGCCAGCGTCGCCGTTGCAGTTGCCAACGATTGGTGAAAGTTGTTTTCCATGGCTTTTACGGTAACATGGGATATGTAAGAAAGCCCATGATAGTGTGCTCTTTTTATATACATTTACACAGGAAAAAAAGAAACTAATTACATATTTTCTAAATCAAATGAAGGTATAAGTGTTGACAGCAACTAAGGATCTATAATGAGCTAAGCAACTGGATCTCATTAAAAAGTTAATTATTAATATAGAAGATGTTCATGATGTATAAATTTTTATTTTGAAAATAGAAAATATTGTCAAAGTGCGCTGGCATGGTGCAAAGTGACCCAGATTGGCTTATCGACTATAAGAACTTGGTTATTATCTCGTGATTTGACATGTTAATCATTGGGAGGAGTACACTAATAGATTAAGTAAGTATCTTAATTTTTTGAAAGGCTTGGGCTAATTTCAAATCTATATTTTTTCTGATTGAGATTATAATTATCACTCTATAAATTGAAATTGATATGATATACATTTTATGAAACAATCACTTGAGCCCTATTGTGTGCATTCGTATCACAGGTGCTCTCCCCTCATTGTTAAGAATTTCATTTAACTACATCATCCAACAATATTAGTTCACTATTGACTTGACATACTTACGAAGCAATAAATTAAAAATATGAATAATTTTAATATATTACTATTTTAAAGTAATAGATTAAATATTTTGAGAAATTCGTTGAATAATAAATAATATTCAATATTAAAGTTGAAATGTGTGCAAATGCGTAAATTATTCACTGATTTTTCAAATTGAACAAGTATTATTGAACATTCTATTATTTTTAGTATTATGGACAAGCAATGGATAGAGGGAGTAAAATATAGTATATAGGCAGGACCCTGATCCGTAGTTGTACTCGTACCTCAAGCATCAATACTTATAACTTCATTAGATTTGAAAAATCTCTATTAGTTTCTTTTTGCCCTATGTAAATGCATATAACAAGCACACTACCACAGGCTTTGTCAAAAATACAGAGTACTAGCTAATTCCAGTAAGAATATCAAAGAACTAAGCAACTAGTAGCATTCATTTAGAGAGAGAATAATTGCAATTATCATTGATTCATATTTTGGTTTGCTTACAATGAAAGCAAATGGGAGTATTTATAGATTCCAAGTCTCAACTCACTATCACTCAACATGTGCACAACACGTGTTAGTTATAACTAGCTCTAACCAATCCCTTACTCCTTTTAGCTTTATTTTCTTTAGCTAGATATTTCCACCACACCCCATCAAGATGGAGGGTGAAAGATATCGAGAACTCCCAAGCTTGGACAACAAAAAATGATCTTGTGATGCTTGTAGAGCCTTTATAAGATTATCTGCAAGTTGGAATTTAGTAGAAAGGTACACTGGCTGAACTAAACCTTCTTTGAGCTTTTCCCTGATAAAATGACAATCGATTTCTATATGCTTGGTTCGTTCATGAAAGATTGGATTAGCAGCAATTTTCATAGCAGCCTTGCTATCACAGTAAAATTGAATTAGAGTAGTTATAATGACACCAAGATCCTTCAATAAACCAACCATGCAAATGATTTCTACCACAACACCTTTCATGCTCCTATACTCGGCTTCTGCTGAACTTCGACTTCTAGTGCTTTGCTTCTTGGATTTCCAAGAAATCAACGATGACCCTAATTAGATTATGTAACCTGTAACTGATCTTCTCATATTTGGACATGATGCCCAATCTAAATCACAATAGGCAACAAACTCTGTAGCTAATCCTTTCTTGAAGAAAATTCTCAGACTAGGTGAACTTTTCACATATTTGATTACCCTTAAAGCAGCCTCCCAGTGCGATTTCTTGGGTTGTTGCATAAACTATCTTAACAATTGCAATATGAAACAAATATATGGTTGGGTGATGGTCAAATAAATTAGTTTTTCAATTAATTTTTGATAACAAGAAACATCACTAAGAAGAGGATCATCTGTTTTATTGAGTACCTAATCATGCTCAGCAGTGGTGAGTTTTGATGTTCTGCTCCAATGGTGTAAAAACAGGTTTAGACCCTCCTAATCCAACATCAGCAATGAGGTCTAAGATGTATTTCCTTTGGTTTAGCAGAATTCCATGAGTTGATTTGAGAACTTCTATCCCCAAGAATTATTTTAGCTTACCTAAATCTTTCACCTTGAATTGACTATGCAAGTAGGTTTTTGCATCCTTAATCATAGAAAGATTGTTGCCTGTAAGCAATAGATCATCAATATATATCAATAAAATCATAATATCATCACCCTCTTATTTGGTGAATAACGAGTGGTCATGAGAGCTTTGAGCATATCTAGCCTCTAAAAGTGCAGTGGTCAATTTAATATTTCACTGCCTAGAAGCTTGTTTAAGATCGTAGAGAGATTTGAGCAACCTATATACTCTAGTCCCCCCTTGGCTATGAAAACCTTGAGGCAAGGACATGTACACTTCTTTATAGAAATCACCTTTCAAGAAAGCATTACTAACATCCATATGGAAGAGATCCCGACCTTTGGAACCAGCCACACTAATCACTGTTATAACAGTACCCATCTTTACAACCGGAGAAAAAGTATCATGGTAGTCCAATCCTACTTGTTAAGTGTATCCTTTTGCAACCAACCGAGCCTTGTACTTGTCTATAGAACTATAAATTTTAAGTTTTACCTTATAGACCCATTTCAAACCAATGGGATACTTCCCAGGTAGAAGTGGAAGCAGTTTCTAAGTCTTATTTTACTCAAGGGCACTAATCTCTTATTGCATAGCCTCTACTCAAGCAGGTTGATGAGAAGCTTCTTAGAAAGATTTCGGCTCTTGAATATCTGAGATACAACTTAAGTAGGCTTGATATGATACAAACAAATGGGAATACACCAGATAATCTCTAATATGAGAAGTACAATTGCTAGAAGATTTCACTGAAGTCATATAGTTATTAAGCCAAGCAGGTAGTTTTGTCTTTCTTGTTGGTCTTATCTGATTAGAGATATTAACGGGTGGAAAAACCAACACCTCCTCAGGATTTCTATTATCCTCAACTATGATTTCATCAGAACATAAATAATCAATTGAATCAGGAACTTGTTCCTGCAGATCAGTACCAGGGGGAGTAGATGATACATCTTCGATGACTACAGGGAAAAAAGTAGTTTTAGGAGTAGGAAAAACAAAAGGTGAGTACTGAAGCAAATCTGTCGTGTCAGTGTTAGGATAATTTTCCTTGTGTTGGAAAGGAAAAACATACTCGTGAAAGGTCACATTCCTGCTCACAAAGATGGTACATGTGTAAAGATCATACAATTTGTAGCCCTTTTGTGTTTCTGAATATCCCAACATAACTGACTTCTTAGATCTTGCTTGGAACTTATCACCTTTAGGCAAGTTACTAGCATAGTAGAGACAACTAAACACTCGTAGATGATCAAGTCTTGGTGGTTTGGCATGAAGTAGTTCATAAGGGGATTTACCACTCAACACCTTTGAAGGTAGCTTATTAATCAAGTACACTACTGTCTTGACAAAATTACCCCAAAATCTGAATGAATTTTTAAAGCTCTTTCTACCTCAAGAACGCGTTTGTGTTTTTTTCAACTATCTCATTCTGCTGAGGAGTATAAACACAACTACTCTGGTGAATAATCCCATTAGATTTAAACAAGTCAAGGCATTTAGAATTGGAAAATTTTGTGCCATTATCTGATCTAAACACTTTAACATAAACAACAAAATGATTCTTTATTAACAGGAGAAAGTCTTTCAACACAGTAAACACTTCACATTTGGAATAGATGAGACAAATCCAAGAATATCTACTATGATCATCAACCAAGGTCACAAAGTAATACTTGTTATTATATGTGGGTGTTTTATATGGTCTCCATAGATCAAGATGAACAAAGTCAAAACAAGAATAAAAAATAGTAGCACTAATAGGAAATTTTAGCCTGTGTTGTTTAGGAAAAGGACAAATCTCACAATCTCTATGAATGCTTGCTGGTACATAGCCTTTTAGAGATAAAATATGATTCATAGCTTCACCTGATGGATGTCCCAATCTATAATGCCACAATATACTATCTACACTTGATGTGTGAGTTGCCAATACATTAGATTCAACATCTTCTTCCAAAATGTATAATCCATCCCTTTCCTTACCAATCCCCAAGACCTTGTCATTGGAAAGATCCTGAAAGATGCAAAAATCAGGGAAAAACATACAAAATAAGATAGCTTCTTGGTCAACTTGGAAACTGAGAGCAACTTGAATTTAAAATCTGGAACATAGAGTACATTTGTTATTTCATGTTCTCCTGAAATAAATGTTTTTCCTGCATTAAGAATTTTTGATTTATCACCTGAAGGGGCCTGTACTTAACAATTAGGTCCATTCCCTTTTTAATCTTTCAAATATTTGAGTAATTTCTTAAATGAAGTAATATCATATGAGTCACGTGTGTCAATTATCTACTCAAAACCAATGATTTTTAACAACAAAAAGTGAATACCTGCCATATTAGACACATAATCACCTTCATTTTCTTTGGTTATCATGTGTTTCATCTGCTCATATGTTCATTCAAGAAAAAATACCCCTGAATTTTAGAGGATGAAGCTTCCCCTACTGTTGCAATAGCGTGGACATGGGGTTTGAAGGCTGGTGTTGAAGTAGTCTAAGCAAACTTATTAGGAAATTTTCTAGCACTGGTTGACTGTCCACCATAAGAAGGGTTATGCATAGGAGCCCTAGTATACTCATTTCCATTTTTATACCCTTGATCACCTGAAGGTTTAAAGTTGGAACCAAATTTTTTCTTACTTTTGAAGTCTGGTGGATAACCTACTACTCTATAACAATCAATAGCATTGTGATTTCTATATCCACATATTTCACAAAACAACTCAGGGGTCTTATGTGATGGTCTTTGTGCCCTTCCTACGAGCTAAGCTAATAGTTCCTTGAATCTATCAGTGACTACTAGAAATCTTTGACTCTCCTCCTGAGTCACAGTAGCATAAGTTTTATTTACAATAACTATAGGAGTTTTAGAGAGTATACTACTCCTGATCTGACTATAACTTTCATTCAGTCCCATAAGGCACTGGAGAAACCTCTAAGATCTGAGATGCTCTAGGTATGATCACGATTTAGCACAATCAGAATGAGGTAAGGGAACCACAATATCAAGTTCATCCCATGAATCTTTTATCTTAGAGTAGTAAGTAGTAACAGAATTCATACCTTGTTTCAATGTCACAATCTCAATCCAAAGGTGATAAATTCGAGTCAAGTTTGATCTATCAAATCTCTCTTTGAAATCAATCAATACCTTCTTTGCACTTGATGCAAACACAATACTTGGCATCAACTCCTCTGCCACTGTACTACCAATCCAAGAGAGCAATATTACATTGCATTTTTCCTAAAGTTCTGCCAATTCACCTCTGTATTCTGATTTGAGACATTAACCATCTACAAAACCTAATTTCCCTTTGCCTCGAAGTGCCAAAGTCATAGATCTGCTCCACAACGCATAATTTGCAGGTCCCGTGAGCTTGATAGGAATTAGCACAATACCTGGAGTATCGGAAGCTTGAAGATACAAGGGATGATGGTGGTCAATTGTAACTGCTGTAGTTCCGGATAAGGTTACACTAGCACTGGAGTCCGCCATGGAAAATCAAAGTCGAGCTTCGAAGTTGTCAAAACGCAGCTAGGATGAAGATCGCTACTTTAATACCATGTCAAAAATACAAAGTACTAGCTAATTCCAGTAAGAATATCAAAGAACTAAGCAACTGGTAGCATTCATTTAGAGAGAGAATAATTGCAATTCTCATTGATTCATATTTTTGTTTTCTTATAATGAAAGAAAATGGGAGTATTTATAGACTCCAAGTCTCAACTCACTATCACTCAACATGTGCCAATATGTGTTAGTTATAAGTAACTTTAACCAACCCCTCACTCCTTTTAGCTTTATTTTCTTTAGCTAGATATTTCCAGCAGGCTTTCTTACATTTCATGTGTTAACATAGAAAAAATTGCCAAGTGAATCTGACTGCCTAGTTTATAACACCATGGAAACCAACTCTCATCACTCGGCGGGGAATGTATCAGAGGCGGCTGGGCACGCTACGACCATCTCCTTGTGCAAAAACTACCGTTAGAGATGTTTTGGACTTTCTAGCTCTAGGAAATTGAGCAGGTTAACGATCTCAAAAATCACCAACTTTCCATTCTCGAATAAAGAGGATTATA
The DNA here is from genome assembly GCF_002878395.1 of Capsicum annuum. Lineage (NCBI taxonomy): Eukaryota > Viridiplantae > Streptophyta > Magnoliopsida > Solanales > Solanaceae > Capsicum > Capsicum annuum. The sequence continues at coordinate 63,103 of NW_025889627.1, forward strand.
AAAGCTAACCAGAATGTCAACAAGATCTCATATGAAGTACCGTTCAATTTTTTGAAGGCAGGTAAAATCTTTACCAAGGAAATCACTCTATATTCGTGAATACTTTGTATTACGATTCTTTAGTGTAATAACAATAACAAAGACTACTAATAATTTCAAACTACACGGACAGTCACATGTTGACAATGCTAATTTATTCACTACAGAGATAGAAATAGAGGGAAATTTTTTTTTGTATATATCATATACTAATAACTTATAATATGGCAACAAACAAGGGAGAAGGTAATTTCCACACGTCTAACCCATTTGGACATAGAACAGCCACAAAGATAAAAAGTTATATTTTCTAAACTTAATTCATGAAAAGAGTAAAGAACCATCGTAACCTATAGGAAATAAGGAAACCCTACACATATTTACAACCCTATTAAAACATGTGTTGAAACCAAACAAAATGAAATAAAGGAAGAGTGAATTTTTTACCTTTTGTGGGGCAGTGATTAAGACCCTCAGGTGTTGTGTTCCATATTAACTTACTTTGACTTTGGTTTCAACTTGAATGGATTCTGAGATGAGAAAGGAAAAAAAAATGATTAGAGGATAAGATGAGTAGTGAATAAAGAGCAATTGAAGAAGTTGTTAGCATTTGTTGGAGTGGTTTTTTATCACGTCTGTCTAATGAAAGTGGGAACCCAAACTTTCCTTTTTATTGCTGAAATTAATAGTTATAATGATTTTCAAGTGAATCTTCTCTAATTCAAATTTTGAATTCGTGAAAAGTAAAATTACCGAGAGAAATATAAGGATTGAAGTGAAAGAAAGTAGGGCATGGGTTTACCTTTTTCAGGTTGATTTGAAGAAAGAAAAGGTGGGTTGGAGGTGGAGTGTTCAAGCCCATCAAGTTCTCCAATTATCCATTGAGTTACACTATAAAACATCTTGAAATTTTTTGTGTTTTCCTCTTTAGGGAGAACAAAATGGCGGAGGAGGACTTTGAGCACTAATTTTTAAGGTGACAACTGTAATGGAGAGACATAAATTGATAAGGGGTGGTGATATTGACGAGAAATAGAGGCAAAAGGGTGAAGACCACTGGATTTTGCCGTTTTCCAGTGATCTTGCATTTTTGTCATGGAAGAAGAGGAGAGTGGAGAGCATCATGATCAATGGTTCTTGGTTGGGGTCTGGTTGTTTAGATGAGAGAGTTAAGGGAAATCAAGAAAAACCAAGATTTTCTGAATAGCAACTTGTCTTATTCCATAATACATAATGAAATACTTATAGCTATACAACTCTAGGTTAGAGTTCTATTCTAGGAAAGAATATATATTGTTATAACTACACAATCAGTAATAAAATCCTATTCTAAGAAAGAGAATATTCTGTCTATACAATTATACTATTGCCTAACATCCCCCCTCAAACTAATATCGATGATCACACAGTAGCAATTTGGAGCTAAGATAGCTATATCGTGCGCGTGTCATTGCCTTTGTAAACAAGTCAGCAAGTTGATCATGAGAAGAAATGTATTGTAGAGTGATAAGACGATCAACAACTAGTTCCCGAATGTAATGACAGTCCACCTCTATATGCTTTGTGTTTTCATGTTGCATAGGATTTGTGGCTATTTTAATCACTCTAGTGTTATTAGCATGTAACACTGTAGGAGATCAGATAATAGACGTGTAGCCAAACAATTTCCGAACTTGCTGCCGACATAGCCCGATACTTGATCTTCGTAGATGATTTAGATGTATGAGATTGTTTCTTACATTTCTAAGATATCAAGGATATGCCTAGAAACATGCACCAACCAGTAACGAATTGACGAGAATCGGGATAACCAGCCCAGTCTGTATCAGTATATCCCTTAAGATTTATAGGAGAATCTGAACAGAAGAGAACACCTTGATTTATAGAACCACAGACATACCGAATGACATGAAGTAATGTAGTGTGATGTATACGGTAAGGATTAGCTACAAGATGACTTAGAACTTGTACCGCATATGAGATGTTCGGCCTTGTCATAGTGAGATAAACTAATGATCCCACCAATTGCCGATACACTATGGGATCACTGAATGGTTCACCATCAGCCTCCTTATATTTCGTATTAATATCCATTGGGGTGTATACAACCTTGTCATCAGTAAGACCAGTCGTAGCAACAATATCGCTAGCATACTTTTATTGTGTAAGCATTATCCCAGTAGAAAAGTATAAAACCTCAAGACCAAGAAAGTATGTCAATCGTCGCAAGTCCTTCATCTTAAATGAGGTATGCAAGAATTCTTTTAGCTTAGTAATATTCTCTTGATCATTTCCAGTGATAATGATATCATCAACATAGATGAGAAGTACTATGATACCTACCGGAGAAGTATGAAGAAACAAAGAATAATCTGAAGAACTTTGAGAGAAGCCTGCAGTTTGAATCGTGGATTGAAATTTGTAAAACCAAGCTCTAGGAGCCCGATTTAAGCCATATAGAGATTTTGGAAGACGAAAAACTATATTTGGTCTTGGCAGAACACACCCAGGTGGTCGTTTTATAAGCACAACTTCTTCCAGGTCACCTTGAAGAAATGCATTTTTCACATCCAACTGATTTAAAGTCCAGCCATTAATTGAAGCCAAGGCCAATAATGTCCGTACCGCTATTATCTTAGAAACAGATGCAAAAGTCTCCTCATAATCCACCCCATACTCCTGTTTGTACCTTTGAGCAACCAATCGAGCTTTATAGTGATCAATTGTAACATTTGCCTTTATTTTAATGGAATACACCCACTTACTTCCAATGAGAACTCTATCCGTTGGTTTATCAACAAAGTCCCAAGTTGAATTTTTATTCAGTGCACAAAGCTCGTCCGACATTGCTTTTTTCCAGTAGGTTTATATAGAAGCCTGGGAGTAAGATGTAGGAACCTCAACAGAATGTAGTGTGGTATGCAAGGCATAGGACTTACTAAATTTCCTTAGAGAGTAGCCAAGTCATTCGGGAGCATGGCAATTTGTTCTACTAGATCAGCGTGGAGGAGTAACTAGATAAGAGGGTCCCTCTTCCAAAGATGAGAATGACGATGTAGAGTTAATACCAAAGAGATAAAGGTTGGAGAGATTCATTACCATTGTTCATGGGTTGTTCTTAAGGTTTAAGCGGAGGATCAGTACTTGAAGGAGATGAAGGCTATAGATCACTATTGTCATAGTCCACGGGTTGTTTCGAAGACTCAAGCTGAGGGTTAGTAGCTACCACATCATCATCAAACTTGTACAAAAAAGAGAGAGATTCTGAAGCATGTTTGGCATTGTGTTTGCAAGAAAACTGATCCTTAAAGAAAATAACATGTCTAGATATTCGAAGCTGATGACAAGATGTATCATAACAAAGATACGTCTTTTGTGTGTCACTATATCCCACAAAAATACATTGTGCTGCCTTTGCCAAAAGCTTATGTCGTTCATGTGCTGGAAGATGTACAAAGCAAACACAACCAAAAACCCAGAAGTGAGAATAATCAGGCTTACTATGAAATAATTTAAAATATGGTGTCTCATTTCCAATAACTGAAGAAGCTTGTCTATTGATCAAATATACAGAAGTATGTACTGCTTCGGGCTAAAAACTTTTTGGCATATTCGATGTACTCAACAAAGCCAATGTAGTTTCCAAAATATGTCGATTCTTGTTTTCTATGACCCCATTTTGTTTCGAAGTATGAGGACAAGAGCGTTGGGCAATAATTCCTTCATTTTTCAAAAAATTGACAAGATTAGTTTTAGTGTACTCTCATCCTGAATCAGAACGAAATACTTTTATAGTTTTATATAATTGTGCATGAACATACTCAACAAAATTCATAATAAAAGTCTGAACCTCAGATTTATTTCTAATAAAAAACACCCAGGTTTTTCTGGATACATGGTCTATAAATAACACAAAGTACGTATATCCCATACTTGACAAAATATGAGAAGAACCCCAAACATCACTATGCACTAAATCAAATGGATCTTCATAAGAAGATGAACTGGATGGAAAAGAAAGCTTGTGACTTTTTGAATCGGTATAATTTGTACATGCCAAAGGGAGACTCGAATGGATGTGATGTGCTGTAGGAAGACATGATTTAAGCATGTGATGAAGTCGAGAAGAATGAGGATGACCTATTCTATTAAGCCAAATAGTGAGCAATTTATTCGAACGAGTAACACCCGCTGTAGAAACTGAAAGAAAACAATGATGTAAGTGATAGTGAACCAACACTAGTAGGAATATTCTGCCAAATTTACGCCTCATGGCCATGGTCATCCCTGTTTTCAGATTCTGAACAACACAACCATTGGGTGAGAATTTTACAACACAATTTTGATCAACTAGTTGACCAACTGAAACCAAATTAGCCTTCAAATTTGGAGCATAAAGAATATTAGAAAGATTTCTAACTGAACCAATACCTGACGCGGATAATGTGTGCCCATTTACTGTATGAATAACATATTTAGAAACACCACTAGACAATTATAAGAATTGGTAGCCCTTGCATCTAGGTGCCAAGTAGAATTAGTTAAATTACTTGTACCTGGAGAGGATGCCGAGAGTGAACTTGAGATAGCTTTGGGAAGAGCAGATGCAATAGAATCTCGAATTAATTTTTCAATATCATGACCATCAGGGGAGGAACCAGATAATATAGTGACATTTGTCTGGTAAGCCTGGTGAGCAATTCGTGAATGATTTGGGCGACGACGACAATCTGAAATATCATGGCCATTAATTTTGCAATAATCATAAATGTTTTTCTTCTTAGGACAATTGGTTGCGATGTAACCAAAGTCTTGGGATTCATATCATTGGATATTTCTCTTAGTATTTCCTGTTGAAGCAATGGTTTTTGATTTGTCTGCAAGTACTGCAACAGAAGGTAATGATGTAGACTCCATAGCAACCTGAGTTCCAAGTCTTGTCTCTTCACGTAAGACGGCTGCCAACACAACATCAAGAGAAGGCGTGACTTCCCTGTTAAAAAAACTTCCATGAATCGGCTTGAATTCAGGACAAAGTTTCATTAATAATTGCACCACCCTTGTCTTCTTTTATTTTTCTAACACCTCATTGAGCCCTGCCTTAGAAATATTTTGCCCAAGAATTTTATCTTGTTCCGACCAGAGCAACTGTAAGCAATCATAAAAGGAGCGAACATTCTTGTACCCCTGTGTGTATTCTGCAATGTTGCATTCCGATTTAAACTCTCGTGCAAGGTTGCTTTGTTGGTAGATTGTACGGAGGTAGGTCTACATCTCAAAAGCCAAACTAAAAGGTCTAAGCTCCATAGCAATATCAACATGTACCAAATTCAACATCCAAGCGATTACCTTTGTATTATTCAATTTCCAAAGACCCAACTTTTTTGCATCTGTTGGTGGACGAGCAGATCCATCTAACAACCCAAAAGGGCCCTTTCCTTGAACAAAGATTCCAAAGTTGAATTACCAAAGAGCAAAATTGGAACCATCCAATTTTGTGAAGAGGAAATCGTGTGAAGAGGATTATGAATCCATTGATTGATTGATTACAAAAGAGGGGGAAAATAGAGAGAACAAAAAAAAACTTAAGAAGGTATCAAAGTACCTGTGCAAAGAATACAGAAAGCACAGAAAAAGGAAAAAAAATTAGATTGTGGCTCTTGATACTATTACAGAGAAACAAGAGAAACCAAGATTTTCTGAATAGCAACTTGTCTTATTCCATAATACATAATGAAATACTTATAGCTATACAACTGTAGGTGAGAGTTCTATTCTAGGAAAGAATATATATTGTTATAACTACACAATCGGTAGTAAAATCCTATTCTAGAAAAGAGAATATTTTGTCTATACAATTATACTATTACCTAACAATTAAAACATGTGTTGAAACTACACAAAATGAAACAAAGGGAGAGTGAAGTTTTTACCTTTTGTGGAGCAGTGATTAAAACCCTCAGGTGTTGTGTTCCATATTAACTTACTTTGACTTTGGCTTCAACTTGAGTGGATTATGAGATGAGAAAGGAAAGAAAAATGATCAGAGGATAAGATGAGTAGTGAATAGAGAGAAATTGAAGAAGTTGTTAGCATTTGTTGGAGTGGTTTTTTATCACGTCTGTCTAATGAAAGTAGGAACCCAAACTGTCTTTTTTATTGCTGAAATTAATAGTTTTAACGATTTTCAAGTGAATCTTCTATAATTCAAATTTTAAATTCGTGAAAAGTAAAATAACCAAGAGAAATATAAGGATTGAAGTGAAAGAAAGTAGGGCATGGATTTATCTTTTTCAGGTTGATTTGAAGGAAGAAAAGATGGGTTGGAGGTGGAGTGTTCAAGACCATCAAGTTCTCCTATTATCCATTGAGTTACACTATAAAGCATCTTGAAATTTTTTGTATTTTCCTCTTTAGGGAGAACAAAATGGTGGAGGAGGGATTTAAGCCCTATTTTTTGAGATGACAACAGTAATGGTAAGACATAAATTTATAAGGGGTGGTGATATTGATGGGAAATGGGGGCAAAAGGGTGAAGACCACTGGATTTTTCCATTTTCCAGTGGTCTTGCATTTTTGTCATGAAAGAAGAGGAGAGAGGAGAGCATCATGATCAATGGTTCTTGGTTGGGGTCTGGTTGTTTAGATGAGAGAGTTAAGGAAGTCTAAGAATTATAGGGTTAGCTGGTTAAAATTAGATGAAATTGGGTCAGGTCAAGGTAATTTTTCACAGAGTGTTTTCAAAGATAGATATGAGGTCACGCTACCTTCAATTGAGGATTAGGAGAGAGTTGTTTCTTAGATCTCCTTTAGTACTAGTTATAAATAAGGAAATTATAATTGACTCGAGGCCGAGTGACGCGAAGGACTCGAAATGTCTTGTTTGGCAGGTTTTATTATAATTAAAGTGAAAAGGAAGGGTGCTAATGACATTTCATATTTTTTTCTACCCAAATTACCCTTCCCATATCAAAACCACCCGATTTTGTATAAAAACCGTTCCCTACACCTATCTTGTCTTGTCCTCCACTATCTCTTTCCACTTACCCTTAATCTATCCCATTTATTGCACTTTTATTCATTCTTTTTATTTTTTTTATAGTAAATTAAGGTTTTAGGCCTTCCAATTTGGGAACGATTCCTTGGGCCCATGTATTATTGTGACCCAATTTTGAGAACCTTTTGTTTGGGCCCAATCCAAGTAAGTTCATTGTTAAAATTGTGTTCATTTTAGGTCTAATTTGATGTGCATATGTGTAAAGTCTTCATGGGTCATTTCTTAGGCCTTTAATACAAATTAGGATTGGGGTGAAGTTGATGTTAATCTGAAAAAGTAAAAAAATCTACGTAGAAAAAAAAATTGTTGAAGTGTAAAGGTACAATTTTTGGTTATTCCACAAATAACACCCCATCGTCTTTATTAATTTACAACACTGATGTGCAAGTCATTAATTGTGAATCATTTTTTACAATATGGACTACTAGGTACAAAATAATAATGTAATTCTCCCTCCGTTTCGGAATAAATGAATTGTTGGGGTATTTATTAGTGTTCAAAATAAGTGAATCATTGAATTTTTTTCCAAATTTACCCTTATGATTTGACAACCAATTAAATTTTGAAAAGGTATTACAAGGTCAGCTTTTTCTTTTTTGGGGGATAAAAATGGAAAGTTGTGTTAAATTTATGTCTTTAATGCTTTTTCCTTAATCTGTGTGCCAAAATTCAACAATTCATTTATTATGAAATGGAGGGAGTATAATTTTAGTGATAACTGTTGGAATTATTGCAATCAATGTTGTTGTGCGTTGTATATTGATACTGTTCCACCCACTAAGGTCTATGGAATCCTTTTATTCATTATTTTCACTTCGTGACTGGAAGCATTGATAGGAGTAAACGTATTGTAAAGTTAGTAAATGTTTGTGGTTTTGCTAAATTTATTACAATAAAAAAAATAACTATTTTGCATGCTAAGTGACATCTCTAGCATATACATTATGTCATTTTTTTTAATGAAAACTACCATGGATAATTAGGACTTTTATATAACACATTCCATTGCAGTATGAGTTAGCACTTACATCAACTATATAGTTAATTAGCACGCAGTTCCTCCATTTTGAATTTTATCCTCCCATGTTCAAGTATAATTTGAGGCAAATTTTCATATATCCTAGTTCAATTAAGGAAGACTATTAGGTGAGAATGTATTCATCAATGTATTTGTTAAGCCATCCATGTATGATCCTGTTTAAACATTTGTAAGTTGTTCTTGTACAATAGGATGTTTAGAGTTAAGAGATTTGGACATTAACACATTCAATTGAAGAGTCACACAGAAAGTTCATAGTCTTTTGATTTAGTGATTTTGTTGGAGTGATTTTGTGTTGGACGCTTATTATTTGTTAGTTGCAATTCATTATGCAATTATCAAAAAAGGTATTTATTTTTTAATTAGTTTGATGAAGAGTAATTGTCTTCAACAAAATATTTTACCTTGTTCAGTCTAAATAGATTGATCTAGACAACTTTTCATATACCCGAATAGTGACAACAAGAAATGAATTTGTAAGGAAGTTGAGTAACAGTCTTCATTTTTGTATAATTTTCTTCAGTTTAATCTAATCAATGCTAAATGTGTTCAACACCTAATCTACGGTTTATATCAATAAATTCAATAATTTGTATGAATTGCTAGTCATTTAATTAACTTGTGTGTTTCGTTGTTTGCATAAAGTTAAGGCATGTTTAATATGAGAAGAAGACATTCATTTGTTAAGTCCAACTGGAACAACAAACATACAGCAGAAAAGAAGAAACAACAAAATAAAAAGATCAAAAAAGAAAATAAATAAACAACAACCTAAGAAGATGGATCAACAGCCTTACCACCTTCTTCAATCTTCTCGTTGTTAATCTCTCGTATATAGGTGTGAAAATGATGCCTCAACTCCCACAGATCTCACTTAAGCTATTCCATACACTGATTAAGGTCACCCACCTCATATTTCAGCAGCTCAATCTCCCAAACAGTGTGATAACGTCTTCTTCTTCGGACCACACAACTATTTTCATTGTTTGAGGAAGACATTTTTTTTGTGTAAAAGAGGCATTTTAAAAGTTGTTGAGGAAACACTATAAGATAAGATAAAAGATGAACAAAATCACAAAGAAAAGAGGATACATATGTATGTATATAAATAGGTAAAGATTTTTGTTGGAGAAGTAAATGAGATAAATTGTTTGTTTCGCCCTTTCAGTAACCTACACGCTGATCCATACTAGGTCTTGGATAAGGTAACGTCACCTAGGTTCTACCAAAAGTCTTAAGCAGTGTTAAGGTCAGTCATAATGGGGTACATGCATGCTGTCATTGACATGGGTTTTGCTCTACTGTTTGCCTTTGTCTTGTCCTATCCAAAATCAACCAAGTCTATCTGCAAGATTTTTCTTACCTTTCTCATAAAAAAATCTAGCAAAAATATTTGGTTTGTAAATACAGATGACTTTTTTTTATCTTTGAGACATTCAATTGGCAAAAAAAATTACAGAAAGAATACGAAACCCAAAGAAGGAGTGGTGTTATGACAGTTGTTAATGCAGTGATAGTAACAAAAAATTAAAACTTAGTAATGGGAACTGAAAATTGAAACTAGGAACTAAAGAGTAAAGTTATGACTTTAATATTAATAATTATAATAATACTAATAATAAAAGACATTCAAACCAATCCATAACCTGAAAACTTTGTCACACAGGGATTATATGCTTAACATTTAATAAGACAGATCGGTCGGTACTGTTGGTTATCTCTATTACCAAAATATAGTCTAATTCGATACCCGCAGCATGGATGAAAAACTTCCAGCCGTCATATATCCTCTAGGCTCTCAGAATTTTGTGGAACACTGCTACGTCCTACTAGTACCACAATTACGAATGGTTACCCGCGCTGGACCGACGGGAAAGTGTATACATACATCTTCTGGTATCGACTAAAAAGGAAAGAAAAAGACATACGGCTTACTCAAATTTGTAAGAGAACAAAATTTAAATGAAACAAATTAAGAAACATAGAATCCTTAATTAGTAAAAAAATTAGAAATTACCACTTTGTCATATGCCATGTCATTTGCGTCCAACCTAATAATGAATTCTGGCCTGCTTTGATTAGGGTTGAGATGTAGTGGCCTGAACCTCATTTTCTTTGCTGGTGGGGGAATGGGAATAGGATTTTGGTTGAGATTCTGTGGCGTTTTGTGGAGATGAGTGGTGAGATTTTTTCAGCTTCCCTCCAAATAAATAGGCAAAGGAAAAGTTTTATTTTATTTTTCTGAAATGGTTTTTGAATTCCCGAAAAACATTTAGGGAACTGCCTTCAAAAGAATAAGTAAATTAAAAAAAACAGTGGGTGAACAATGTTTTCGAACTCGGGACCTATGAAATCTAAAGTTGATGTTTGAC